>NC_134688.1:464688049-464958049 GCF_050947455.1 Rhinoderma darwinii | reverse complement strand
AGACGCCTATGATAAATGGATTCATAGACCCCCCCCCCCCCCCATACACCCAACGGAGGCTAAAAAAGCTTTTTTTTTTTTTTTTTGCTGCATGGAATAACTTTGAAGGCTGCGCTATTCCAATGCATATAAATGTGCTTTTTTTTTTTTAACATGGACGCCTATGGAGGACGCAGAGCAGAGACATCCCTTTTTTTTAAACCATTTAGTGCATCTCCTGGGAGCTTTATCAGCACATACATTATATGAATAGAAATACTGTGGTGTAAGAGCCGCCAAGAGCGTCCAATGCAGGTGTGAACACAGCCCAATGCTGACAATAATAATAAGTCTGCATTATTACATCTATCACCAACGTGGCTACAGCTAACGGTTTGCTGACTCCGCCGACTTGTGCTGGTCCCACCCACAACATGGGGCCACGCTTAGATTTTATTCCAGGGCCACTTTAAGCTCCCAATCCGCCCCTGCTGGTAACTATACATACTGAGGAGGAGCCAAGAATTTTCTAGATGGACCTTTTCTAAATGTTTTGTGTTGATCCAGAAGAAGCAAATGCTACTTACAAAGAGGCGCTCCCTGAATATTTGTGCCCAAGGTGGTGATCACAGACTTGTACTTATGCTTTTTTTTATCTTATAATCTAGATCAAGATTAGTAACAGTATCAGTATCTTTCCCTGAACCTATAGAGCGTTATCTCTCATGATATCTATACCTTTACGTATGTTCTTGTTCAAACTAGTTAATTTCAGGTTTTCTTCAGGGTTAATAGACACACAGGTATTTATGATCATATCAGCTGAACTTTACATTGCAGATATTGTTACCTGCGCAGAACTTTCTCTAGTATAAGACCATTCAATGGGACATATAGAAATATCTATATGTACATTGCCTTGACAGGACTTCATATTGGACTTGGAATTTCCAGTGTCAATGAGCTCAAACACAAATTCTCTGTTATCAATCATTTCAGGCTGGAAGGAGACGGGCTCCATGTGATGATTGGATAGAGTTGACCATACATATTGGATACCGACCCTTCGCCATGACATTATCATCCATGCATTTCTATCTGGCTTTGCTTAATTCCTATGTGTGGAGAAACAGCCACTAAAGAGTTCAGTGTCGGAACAGTTATTCAGTTATTTGTGACCAACCCAAATTGGGTTGCCTACTGCTGGGCCATTGGGTCAGAGCCTAGGCCCACTGGCGGATTCCCTCCCATCTAATTTTTTCCTTTCCCGTCGTATTGTATACCTCCAACGGAAGGCTGCAATGTTTGCCACTGTATAGGCATAGAGTGGCATACGCCAACCATTGACTCTCATTGTAAACAAATATAGACTTTTTTTCTGCATTCTTCTGTATAGGAGAGAGCAGCAGACTGCGCATTTCTATAGAGGAAGAAAATACAAAAATGGAGCCTTATAGATATATTTAGTGTACGTGCCTGGAAAGCTCCTTGTACATAAGCCGAACATATTCAAATAACGGCATGTGAACATAGTCTTATAGTTTCACTTCAATGGGAGAAGGCTGTAATACTGTGAGCTGCCGCTACTGCCGTGTTGGTGATTCTCAGTGTGAGCAGTGACTGAAATAAAGGGGAAGCAGCGCTCGTATGAGTGCTGCGACCCCTTCGAAACAGCTGATCAGCAGGGGTCCCGGCAGTCCCGAGAATAGGCCATCAATTTTTAGGGACTGGACAACCCTTTTAAGATAAATGGTGGTCACAAGTACTTGTGTATGTCACACTATAAAACTGGAGTAACGGGGTAATGTGAAGGACTGTCACAGACACCTCTGGCACCACTTATCTCGGGAGCCTAATAATGGGATCAGCTTTAAAACTCAAACATGATTAACTGAATCTCCCCTCCACACCATGGGAATGCACAAGGTAGACAACAAATTTTGGCAAATTTCACCAAAAAGATCTGAAAACGCATAGGAAGTTTGCTACTTATAGCAATAGAATCCCAAAAAGCCATTTTGGAGGAAATGGAGAACTGCTTTTAGTCACTCGGTCACCAGTTGCATAAAAGTATACATAGGCCATTTGCCCCTCTCTCCTCACCCCCCACACTCCATGCATGGCATGGTTTCATGGGAAAGATACTACTACAACTGAGGTAGGAATGTCCACGTCACAGCCCACTTGGTGTTAGGAAACGTCCATCCCTTTAAGATACCATGACTACTAGTCTAGCTTCTGGGCGGCTCTGGTTTTAGTTGCAGAGCCTATCTCACTTCTCTGTCTTTCTTCCAATCAGATTGAAGGGCGGAGTATTTATATCTGGTTTGGTTCTGTCTTCTTTGCTTGTGATTCTCCTTGTTAGCATGTAGTTGATCAAGCTCCTAATTATACCCTGTACCTTTGACTATTTGATCTTTTGGAACTGGACCTCGGCTTGTCTCTGAACTACCCTTTGCTTACTGATTTGGACTTTCTGCTCCCGGCTGGTTTTGACCGCTGTAATCCCTGATATCCACTAGCTTTTTGATTTGGACTTTCTGTTTACCCTCTGGCTGTCTTGTTATCTATTCTGGTATAACCTGCATTGCACCTCTAATCCAACACCGAACTCTGTTAAAACAACCTGGGTTCTAAAGTCCAACCTGCCTTGCGGTGGGCTCTGGCGAAAACCATACAGTAACCTAAGATTCTGTTGATCAGAATTGTGACGGATTTGGGGTTGCGGTTTTATTTGCATGCTCATTCCGGACAGTCTCCAGCAGCCTTTGGGGAATCGTTCACCTAGCAATGCCATAAACTTTCACCCCGGGAATTGCTCAACCGGTGATTCCATAACACTTGGACTCTTCTTCTTGGGAGTTGCAGTCATTTTAATAGAAGGAGCAATAGAGAACAGTTCTAGTAATATGGTAGAAAAATATAAAGCACCCTAAGGTGTCTCTACAAGAAGAAATGGACCTACTCAGCTGACATTTTCAACATGTTTAATGTCCATTACTACATTGAAAGTAGATTCCTAAAAAGTAGCATGGGTATTCAGCCATCATTTCAGCTTTGTATTACATCATTTGTATGGACAGCTGTAGTATCTTTGGCCATTAGACATATTTGAAGAAGCGATGTTTCCAGCAGACATCTTGTACAACCTGCCAGAACCCAACAGCAACCCAGAGTTCATCTGTCTGATACCTCCCAAAATCCACAGCGGACAAAATCCCAGATTATCAGAATTATGGTACCATCTGTTTTACTAAATGTACAGTATTAACCATCAATACAAAAACCTTGTATAACCGTATACTGTATATATAGCAGGTCTGGGACTATTCACACCTGTCTTTATCGAAGACACCGAGGAAATAAAATCAAATAGTAGAGAGGACATTGGATAGGGCTGCTGAGTGAGGAAGTCATAGATAGATAGATAGATAGATAGATAGATAGATAGATAGATAGATAGATAGATAGATAGATAGATAGATAGATAGATAGATAGATAGATAGATAGATAGATAGAAAGTCCAGCAGCACCAGCAGCGTGTGGTTGCAAGCTCAAAGGGACAGACCGAGTCCCAGATATACAGAAATCCAAAAAATGAGCAGCAACTCCAATATAAAGGGTGAAAAAGTGGGTACTTTAATGCACGGGCATTAAAGTACCCACTTTTTCACCCTCTATATTGGAGTTGCTGCTCATTTTTTGTATAGATAGATAGATAGATAGATAGATAGATAGATAGATAGATAGATAGATAGATAGATAGATAGATAGATAGATAGATAGATAGATAGATAGATAGATAGATAGATAGATATGAGATAGATAGATAGATATGAGATAGATAGATAGATAGATAGATAGATAGATAGATAGATAGATAGATAGATAGATAGATAGATAGATAGATAGATAGATAGATAGATATGAGATAGATAGATAGATATGAGATAGATAGATAGATAGATAGATAGATAGATAGATAGATAGATAGATAGATAGATAGATAGATAGATAGATAGATAGATAGATAGATAGATAGATAGATAGATAGATAGATATTTGCAAATAGCAGCCCATTGAGGAATAACTGGAAATTCTATGTTGTTTCTCCTGCAGATCTAGTACTTAAAATGTTAATATTTTATCGTCCAAGAGATTATTCCAAGGATACACACTCACAGCCAAATTGATCCAGATGTTCTTGCTCACTAGTAGCTCCGGAGCAATGTGTGGTAATGTATCCTTCTATCTAAAACATAGGCATTTACTAAATATTTTTTAGTTCAACTCTCTGCTAGACATATATATATATATACACACATAGACATGCACAAACAGAAAAAATACACATCATATTACAACAAAATACTAAAATCAAGCAACAAACGTCAAACGTCTTAAAATAACAGACGCAATTTTGCCCAATAAATGTTCCCAAAAAAAGGCAATCAGGAGACCAGAAGAGCCGAGTGTTGCCCCTTCCATTCCTTCCACTGACTCTTCCTAATAGTAGTCAGAAATGCAGGATGTCATGTGACCTTTTTTAACTCCGCTGAATGGCTGAGAAGTCTCACATGGTAAGCGTCATACTTGATAACTCACCTCCCGGCCTTCTGATTAGTGGGCCTAGCTGTGTATATGGGCGCACGTACCATAAAGCCAGACCATGTTGATGTTTTGGGGCCCCTGGTTGGGACCTGTTGGTTTTATCCCTTTTGTTACTAGGTGGGAGAACCTATGCAGGACTCCCCCTCTCCAAGAAGTGAATTATTGGCTGGCAGGGGGTAGGAAATCGGCACAAGTGTCATAGAAAGGACTTTCCTTATCCGGCATGATGGAATGTAAACTGGTAATATAGATTGAGGGAAAATATGGAACTGGATACTTCTTTGTGAGCTTTAAAGCAAACACAACACATAATACATAATTTTACTATACGTGATTATATTTCATGGGCTAAAGGTCTTGTCTCAGAGCGGCCCGACACAACAATACAACCTCAATTGCTACTGATTGAAAAAAAATATAAAAGTATAATAGAGCATAATAGAATATGATATCAGTGAAACGTAATACTGGATCTCCGGTTACTCTACAGGAAATACAGAAATAAATTATAGAGATAATCATTTCTGGTTTTTTTTCTGCCTACCCTTCAAATGACCTTCATATATTGGGTGTCACACGTTATGCAGCTTTATGGTTTCTTATGTCTTTATATATCCTTTTTGCTAGTGGAATTATTTCACATTTGTTGTCTATGGATGACTGTAGCTGTATGCGAAGGACAAGACAGAGGGGAGAACAATTGACTCAAAATCAAATCCCAAAGACGACCCCTGTCCATATATCCTATTGGGACATGAAAGATAGAGGGTCTCCTGCTCAGGATCCCCTCTATGATCCAGAAAGCATAGTCGCTGAGTAAGAGCGGCTCCCTCTCTGGTGGACATAGCTCGTTTATGTAGGGGAAATGTATGGCCGAACACCAGTAATGAGCTGTTTCAGGACCCAGACGCACGTTGAGCAGCTGATGGCCGGGGCAGCTGTCTTTAGAGAAGAGGTTGACGGACATGACTACCTTTTTTTCTTTTTGGTTATTTTTTTTTTTCTTATATTATTTTATTTTTTTACTTAGGGCTGGAGTAGGCTAGAATAACATGATGTTTGACCTTCCAGCAGTTGTAAGTGATGTAAGGCGTGCTGGCCATTAGATCACTGTTAGGTCCCAGTCCCATCACGTTTTTGTTTTACACTTAGCATGTATGCAAGCAAAGTTCCCGTCGTACACGCTAAATACGTCCATAGGGCTCCATTGGCCCGATGGAGGCAAAAATAGTGTATTTTTTGAGTATGGTTGACGGATGCCTTTGACGGATTCCTGACAGTGGCATCCCGAACCCATAGGCCATTATGGCATCCGTTCAACCTATACGCCATGAAAAGGGTCATAACACTTCATAATGTATATGATAAACATAAAGGCTATGGGTGACGAATGCCACAGCTCTGTCACAGCCTACGAGCCGTCTTGCCTCGAAAAACAACTTGAGGACAGATCATTGTCTCACCAACTAATGTAAATGTTATTTCAGACTTGAGATCAATGTGGTTTATAAAGTTGAGCCCAGATCTAATGACCTTGATATCGATTTCTTGGAATTCGAATATAATTGGGTTTTATTTTCCTCTCTGTAATCTCTGTCTGAGTCATGGACTGTGTCGTACTAAGTAAAAGTTAATGAACACTTGTTTTTTAATGACATGAGTCTACGGAGACGTGCGGCCTTGTAAATCATGTGATGCTTAGCTCCATAAAAAGCATTTACTTGCTGTACACCACCGCTGTCTTGTCTGTCTGCCTCGAGGTCAATGAGGTTGTAAGAACATATTGGAGTCCTCCATGGTACTTTATACATAGACGATGTGCAACGTCTTGAATAAACATTCTAGCACATGAAAGGCAAATAATAACACATCGTATGTTGACTTGACTTTTGGCGTTCGTGACTTAGCGCTAATTTGATAAGAGTTGGAATTCCCAGGTGGATGTTAATTGTGAGGTGCCAGATCACATCTATTATGAATGGTGTATACCTGGAGTGTACAGTATAGGGCTCCAGGGAAGGGGCAGCATATGGGCCCATTACTCTCCAACTATTGATATAATGGTGAGTGATGGAGACTCTCGATAAAACTATTCACTGGTGTCATTACACCATTAGCAGTGAGCATTGGTAACCATTAGAGTAGTCACTTGGCAGCAGTAATGTGGACCAAACTTATTCTACTCAGTAATCCATGGTGATGCCAGGGCCTCATTTGCGAACCATACATCGCCCGTATAATCTCTGTAGCAGTGCCAAACAAATACCACCGTGCAGCACAAAATACCAGCATAGCGGTGCCAAACAAATACCTCAATAGAGCTTTAAATACCCCCTAGCAGCGCCAATAACATAATATGGCCATGTAACAAGCTGTGCACCTGTGTGTCCATCACAGGACCATGTAACGAGCCGTGCACCTTTGTGGCCATCCCATGACTATGTAACGAGCCGTGCACCTGTGTGGCCATCCCATGACCATGTAACGAGCCGTGCACCTGTGTGTCTATCACATGACCATGTAACGAGCCGTGCACCTGTGTGTCCATCACATGACCATGTAACGAGCCGTGCACCTGTGTGTCCATCACATGACCATGTAACGAGCCGTACGCCTGAGTCCATCACATGACCATGTAACGAGCGGTGTGCCTGTGAGTCCATCACATGACCATGTAACGAGCCTTGCACCTGTGTGTCCATCACATGACCATGTAACGAGCCGTGCACCTGTGTGTCCATCACATGACCATGTAACGAGCCGTGCGCCTGTGAGTCCATCACATGACCATGTAACGAGCGGTGTGCCTATGAGTCCATCACATGACCATGTAATGAGCCTTGCACCTGTGTGTCCATCACATGACCATGTAACGAGCCGTGCGCCTGTGAGTCCATCACATGACCATGTAACGAGCGGTGTGCCTGTGAGTCCATCACATGACCATGTAACGAGCCTTGCACCTATGTGTCCATCACATGACCATGAATGTTCCTACTGAATAACAACAAGCAGAGGAATTAATACAGAAAGTATATTGGAAAAATCGGACAACCCCTTGGAACAAAGTAATTAAACAGTTAAGTAGGTCTCTGCTCAACCCAAAGTCTGTTTCTCACATATAGTAATGTTAATCTCAGTTTTTCCCAAGTCCCACCCAAATTCCAATGCTTGGTTCACCGATGGGCCAAGTTTATTCCTTGAGTAGAATTTATTTTATTTTTTTGGAGAGGGTTGAAAGACTTTTACCATTCATACAGAATATGGGGCTGGTATAGATCAGTCTATATGAAATAATATGTATTTCATTAACAGCTTTCAGGAAATTTACATGGAAAACTATTCAAAGGAACCGCACACAGACAAAATAGAAGATAATGAACTACAAAAATACTAAACAATTACAATTAATTTCTTTGAAAAACAAGTATATAAGTACAGGAGTCGTTTTTATACATAAAAGTATGGATTTTGATGGGGTAGATGAATTACCCCTGTACTGTACAAGATTCTGTTAATAAACAAGATATGGGTTGGAGACCACTGGACAACAGGTTGTAGTCCACTATGCTACAGGTTGAAGACCACTGGGCTACAGGTTGGAGACCACTCGGCTAGTGGTTGGAAACTACGTGGCTACAGGTTGGAGACCACGGGCCTCCGGTTTGGGTACCACTTAGCTACAGGTTGGAGACCACTGGGCTACAGGTTGAAGACCACTGGGCTAGAGGTTGGAGACAACTAGGCTAGAGGTTGTTGACTACGGGGCTACAGGTTGGGGACCACTTAGCTACAAGTTGGAAACCACTGGGCTACAGGTTGGAGACCACAGGGCTAGAGGTTGGAGACTACGGGGCTATAGGTTGGAGACCACTGGGCTACAGGTTGGAGACCACAGGGCTAGAGGTTGGAGACTACGGGGCTATAGGTTGGAGACTACGGGGATACAGGTTGGAGACCACTTGTCTGCTCCATGATGATAACATAAGCAAGACATCCAAAGAAGTCCACTTAGCATAACACAGGATATGTGGGTTGACATTCCTGTTTTGTCAGAGCTCTCATTGCAGTGAACGGGGAACATTATGTTCTGGTTTATGTTTTATTATGTGTCATGAAAAATCAGGTTAATATGGACATAGTTGGGGTGGCATTGGAAACGAAATACTAAAGAAATGAATGATTCATTTATGCGGTAAAATAAAGAACAAGAGACTGAAATTATACCTGGGTGTAGGTTCCATATACTAGAGTCGGGTTTTATAACTATTTCACTTGAGTGGCACTTTGTTTCTCTAGACTTTCATTATTAGGTCGAAAAACGCCCACCTCGCGTCCAGAACTGGCACTTTCACTTACAATGACATAAGAAAGTCATCAGTCGTTTCAGAAATGTGGCTTTTACAACACTGTCTGCTACATTAAACACATTTTTGCAATATTTTTAAATATATCAATTAAAATTTCCATACCTGCACACTATAACACGAGTTGAGCCGGAGTGGGGTAATATCCTGTACTAGTCAACAGAAAGTGGGGAATTTTCATAGGTGACTAAATGCAATATCAGTAGTAGACTCAGGGATGTTCAAAAAAGTGTGGGTTACATGCAAAAATAAATGTGCCCCCCACCCACCCTGTCCCTTGATGCTAGTTCTACAAGTTCAAGCCGCCTCACCTCCCATTCCAGGAAAGACGAGGCTCCTGTTCTTCCCCAAACCTTCCTATTACTTGTAAGATAAAAGATTGGAGTGAACTCCTGGTATTTTTTTTTCTTTGCTTCGTACTGTTTTGGTGCCAATGAAGAATGGGAACCCTAAGCGTGTTTACTACCCATAGGAAAGGAGGCTGAGACCAACCAATTGGGACCCAATCTTCTTATGGTCCATAGAGGCCACAGGGGCTACGTCTATGGTACACACGTCCTTGATTAAAATGTGGCTCTCCGTGTATGATGAACGGGGATTTGCATCTTCCATCATTGCTTATTTAATTATTTTTCACTAAAACTAGGACTACACTAAGAATTTTATGTGATTAACCAACAAGACGTAGCGTTTTTTAAATTTGTTTTTTTCATTTTTGCATTCCAAAAGCCATAACTTTTTAATTTTTTTAGTCGGCGTAGCCGCATGAGGACTTGTTGTGCGGGACAAGTTATATTTTTCAAATGGTACAATTTTTGGGTAGATATAACACACGGATATAACTTTTATTCATATTTTTTTGGGGGGGGGGGGAGAAAAAAATTACAATTCCGCAATTCTTTTTTTTCATCGTTTATCATATGGTATAAATAACCTTTTTATTTTTCTGGTAAAGTAGCCTCATACGGACTTGGTTTTTTTGCTGGACAAGTTATGTTTTTCACTCTTAACCTTCCCACTGAGGTACAGTATAGACTTTCCCAAATGGATCCCCAGCTCGCACCTCCCTTAATAGCCTCCAATAGTAACAGCTGATGGTCAGCCCGAATAGCACAAAATCGGCTGTCAAAATCGTAGTCGGACAAGCAGGAGATCTGAGCAGGCGCATTCTATCAGATATAGGTAGATGAACACAGACTCGAGGCAGATAGTCGGAAAAATAAAGTCAAGTCAGTACTGGGTTAGTGACAAGGACACAGGACAGAATCCCAGCGCACCTTTGCATCAAACAGGAATTCAGCACCTATTACACAGGCATCAGCACGGGGTCCTGAGCTGGACTATAAAGAGGAGATGCAGCAGTCCATTGGCTGATGTATCCTGTGTATTGTCCCTATAAGGGTATGTTCACACGGCAACGTCCGTTACGGCTGAAATTACGGTGCTGTTTTAAGGAGAAAACAGCACCGTAATTTCAGCCGTAATGGCATGTGCAGGCGTCTTTCGCTGCGTCCATTACGGACGTAATTAGGGCTGTTTTTCCATGGAGTCCATGGAAAACGGCTCCATTTACGTCTGAAGAAGTGACAGGCACTTCTTTGACGTGGGCGTCTTTTTTACGCACCGCCTTTTGACAGCGGCGCGTGAAAAAAGGACCGTTGGCACAGAACATCGTAAGACCCATTCAAATGAATGGGCAGATGTTTGCCGACCCTTTTGAGCCGCATTTTCGGACGTAATTCGGGGCTAAAACGCCCGAATTATGTCCGTAAATAGTGTGTATGAACCCAGCCTAAGACTGGAGAAGCTACGTGCAGGTTCTACTCAAGCAGCAGGTGGCAGCAGAGAGCAATGCCAGGAAGTACAGAGCAGACCATGCAGCTGCTCCAGCCAACACAGGATAAGATGATGATGATGACTACACTGCAGAGGCAGAAAGCAAGAACACCCGCAAGTGATATGGAGAACAGCAGGTTTTTACACTGGTCAGATCAGCTCAAATCTGGTTGGAATAATTTAAAATCTATGGGTCCTTTAAAAGAGAAATTTCATTGCAAATCTTAGACTTTAGTCTGGCCAAAGGTTAACTAGGTGATTTCCGTAGGATCAGTGCAATCACCGGAGTATTTGCTAACACTGCATTTTGGTTCAACAACCAATCAAAATTTTGCTTGTATCGTTTACATGATGAAATTAAGCTTCACATTAATGGTTAGTTTTTAGATATTGGATTTATATCGAAATGAGCTGAAACCCAAATGCTGAGTGGGCAGACTCTCCTTAGTGTGGAGCTGTAGAGCTGTGCATTGTGCCTTGTCCAATAAGCTGCCTCCCCTACTGCACCCCCTCCCCTCTAACAGCATGAGTCTCACACAGGCAGAGAAACTGCAGTATCATCCCCTCCTCCTCCCCCCTACCTTTCTTCACTCCGTGTCTTCTAAATAAAATGTGTTACTAAAGACAAGTTTCATATTCCAGTCTAAGTCTGATGCCCACAGGAATAGATTACGACTAATTTATTAAGAGGTGCACAAATCTTGTGCTGTCTGTGTACCAGAAAGCAAAATCTGTGCCAGCTGACCCGCCCATCCCTTTAAGCCCCACACACTTAGTTTAAAAGTTCCGTGAGTGACGTAAAAAGACAAAAAGTTTAAATTTAATGCCCAAAAAATTGAATGGGCCATAATTTGAGCATTTTTAGCACCATTATACTGACTTAAAGTCGTTCTTATATTTCCCCCCATGGTTTCTGTGAAAATTAAGAATAAATTCATTTTAAAATCAGCATTATGTCCTTAATTATTTACAGAATTTTCTGCTACTACATGTGAAAATGGTTTTCTTAAGCTCATTCACTCCCATTGTAGTGGTGAAGAAATCCAGGTCCAAATCTGCACCAAAAAACTGTTGCAAATATGCGAAATGTGAATGTGGCCTAGTGGGCACACAGATTAAATTTACCATGACTAGGATACAGTTGACTGTCAGTCCACCAAGATGAAATTATAAACTGTTAACACAGCTAATACTAATTTACATCGATTATTGGAAACCCAGCCCCTCAACTTCCCTCCTAAACAGAGAATTGTCCCTGCCTACATATACTATATCTATTGAAGCAAGTTTGTGCCAAAGACAAAAATAAGTTTGGTTTAGCTAGATTTATTTCAGCTGCTGATTACTACTGTATAGTTTTCTTAGACTTCCTGCTGGGAGAGGGGGTGAGAGAGCTGTTTCATTTACACTCTGGACACAGAGCAGACCACACAGTTTGGTAAAATAGAAACTTGATCATTTTGCGCGGAGCTGGGAGTATTTCTAGTATATTACACGTGTGGGTATTTGCTTTTTCCGGAGACAAAGAAAGTTCCTTTTAAATCCCCACAATGAGAGCTAAAGGCCGTGAAATTGAATCGTCCCCATAATTTGCGTTTTGCGCATGGTATAATAAAACGGCAATTTCCAAAAGTGTGAAGTAAATAAGAATCCAGTCTTTATACTCGAAATAATTATAAGTTTGTGTTATCATCACGTGTGCGGCCATGGCGTAGGAAGAATCCTGAACCAAGTTACAACATGTGCTTATATAGAAAGGTAATTACAGCCTTGTGACCATATTAAATGTTTCCTAGTGGCAATAACTCTCATTGACTATACATGAACTTCACTCTTGTCCCGTGGATCTACAGACTAAAGAATCCTGTTCTCCAAGCATCTGTTTAAATTGGTTGTTTAGCTTATGTGTGCCAAGGTAATGTGCCAAGGCGTGCCTAGACGCCCTGCAGCCTAAACCAACAACTCAAACACTGCATTTCCTTCTCATACCTCATAAAAAGACATTGTTACTTAGAATACAAAGCAGAAATGGCCATTATTGCTTCATATTATCAGTTTAGTCACCAACAGTTCACACATTTGCATTCATTTTCATTTACTACCCATCAAACCTCTGCTTTCTGAAGCCCGGGTGACCCAGTGACCAGATACTCTATGACAAGTAGTCACATGACAGGCACAGCCAATGATTACCTCCCAATTAAAATATTGTAAAATCAATGTAAATCTATGATTTCTATTGGATTGTGACTCAAAGTAGAGAGAATTTGGGCAAATACTGATTTTGCAAATATAAAGGCGGTTGTATAAGGGCCTGTTTTTTTATTCCAGGAAACGCGCCACTCTTGTCCATAGGTTGCGTCTAGTATTGCAGCTCCGCCCATTCACTTGAAGTGAAAAAAGAGAAATAGATTTTTTGTCTCCCGGTCAACTCCCCCCCCCCTCCACACATGCACGCACGCACGCACGTACGCACGCACGCACACACACACACACACACGTGCTAGTGTATGTGAAATAATAAGGAAAAGGGGCGAGGGTTAGGTTGTTTGATCTCTGGCTGGCTGGGAGGCAGCTTGCTGTTGCAGAAACCTTCACCCGCTGCTTTGTTTCAAATTAAAAAAGGGCAGACTAGGTCTTGTCCCCTTTAGCTAAGACCTATCTCCTTCAGGCAGTCCCTACCAGAAGATCATGGGCGTGTACAACTGTTTTCTCTTTCAAGGGAAATTCCAGACAAAATGCAGTTGACTAATGGAGTGAGAGACATGGATGGGCATATATAGGGATGAAGGATGGGACTAACCTGAGCACGGATAATGGGCCACGTAGCCGTTCCATGGGTCTTGTAGCAGCCACATTGGATGACTCAATGATATACAAGCCGTAAACTATCAATAACATCCACTGCTGTCCTGTGCTAAGGATATCTCACATTCACATGAGCGTGTCTGTTTTGCGTGCGCCAAAAACGGAATGTATTTCCTGAATTTCATGTCCGTGTGCGTTGTGTACGGTTATAAGTGTGTGTTGCATGTGGCATCCGTTTTTCACGTCTGTGCAAGCACTTTTTTTTTCACTGCATTTCTTAGCAACTGATGCGTGAAACACGGAGAGCACACGGATGTCCTCCGTGTGCTGTCCGTGTTATTCACGCACCCATACACTTCAATGGGTGACCGCGACCAGAGCAAGTTAAGTGAAGACAGGACTGTTGCTTTAAATACCGGCAACCTTCCTAGTAAAACTGTGATATAATTATTACCCACGTATGCAATGTTAAATACTTTTGTGCCAAAAAAGACAAAAGTATTGTAGGTACGATACCTTTATTGGTTAACCATAAATATTCTATATGCGGCTTTCAGAGCACACAGGCGCCTTCTTCAGGCAGGTTTGCAAATGAATGACTTAGAAAAAAGCACAACATTTAAGATGTTACGTATGAAAAACACTATGCCCAGCAGAAACACATGTTCTTTCTTAAGCTAGGTGGCAATTAATTGGTAACCTTTAGTAACTAATGCCCAGTCAGGCTTGTCGGTAATGTTAATTAATAATACGATGCAGTAAAACTTTTACCAGGTATTTTGAACACATCATATGCAGATAGAGAGAGTCGTAGTTAGGCTTTCGTTTACCAAAGATCAGTATCTAAATACCCTGGCCGAGGCACAGTAGCTCTGTTGGCGCCCCCCTGGTACCCAGGGCACATGTCTCACCAGTCCTACTAAGCTACACTTCTGCTTAGAGACTTAGGGCCCTTTTACACTGGGCAATTATCGGGCAAACGAGCGTTCACAAAACGCTCGTCCCCGATCATTGCCCTATGTAAACAGGGCAACGATCAGCCCACGAACGAGCAAACGCTTGTTCATCGGCTGATTGTATCAATTACGAAGAGCCTAAAATATTATCGTTGTCGGCAGCGCATGTCAGTGTGTAAACAGGGAGACGCGCTGCCGACATGATAGAAATGTATGGGGATGAGCGATCGGAGTAACGAGTGCTCGTCTTCATATATAGCTCCTTGTGAACTAGGAACAAACGAGTGCCAATCATCTTTGATTGGCGCTCATTTACACGGCCCTTAAGGTTTTGTCGTTTACCAGTAGCGCTCTGAACCTACTTCAGATGTCTTAAATGGTAACTAAACGTTAGTGACATGTCAGAAGTTTTTATTGGTGGGGGTCCGAGCACTGAGACCCCCAACAATCGCTAAAGCAGAGCGGCAGAATTGCTCGTGTGAGCGCTCAGACGCTTCGTGTCTGTTCGGCTTTTTCCGGAAATCAATGTAGCGGAGTACGAGCTCAATAGAAAGTCTATGAGCCCGTACTCCGATATATCGGCTTTCCGGAAAAAGCCGAACAGACACCAAGCGGCTGAGCGCTCACTTTAACGCTCATTTTAACGATCGGTGGAGGTCACGGTGCTCGGACCCCCACCAATCAAAACTTCTGAAATCTCACTATGACATGTCAGAAGTTTGTTGAATGTTTAGTTACCCTTTAATGGGCATATAACTGGATATCAGATCTCACCAATTTCAGTAAATGACAATTTCGGGATCCTCTATACAATGTATGTGGGTAGTGCCGGACTTGTCAACCAGGTTGCATTTTCTCATCTGCCATGCTTCTCTAGTATTAGCAGCAAATTCAGTCAATCCAAACCAACATGATAACGGGTGTGCCAACAATCAGGTGCTGCATACAAAAGAGCTTCTGGGATTGGAAGTGAGGAGTTTGAATAGCGCCCCATATGCTGATGAGCGGCTCCTCCTTCATTAGTCCCACTCTGCCCCTCATTATCTCCACAATGGACTCCCTGGACTCTCTTCAAGTATTTACTTATTAGCTTCTTAGTCCAGCACTAAAAGGGTATGTCGTTTTTGCAACCATTATTTTTATTGTTACAATGCATCGGAAATGAAAAAATAAAGCAACCTTGCAATTAATCTTAAATTTCAAAATCACCTACTTTGTGTGTACAGCTTCCTTACAGACTTATTTATCTCCATGGTAACAGACTACAATGAAATCCTGTGTAGTCTGATCCTGTAGTCATACTCCTAACAAAGACTTAACACATTTTGGGTGTAGACAGATTCCCACTGGCCCACTAGAGTACTAGAGAACCCTCTGGTGGGCCCAGACGTTGACAAAATAATGGGCCTCTAATACAACAGGGCCCTAAAGGTCAAGTAGAAGACAACCCCATTTGGAGCTGACTTTGGAGCCAATCACTAGAGTCTACTTCTTATACTTCTGTATAGATGGCGGATCGACCCTCAGAATCATTTCCTCGTGATGGCCCAAGCAACCCCAGTCTGATGCCGGGTGGAGTTCACTGGTGTGACCTCTTTACTAATGAACTTAGTAAAACAGGAGCCATTTTGTTATTTATATGTTAGTACATGTTCAACCCATAAAAAGAAAAATCCCCGGGGGGGGAAGAAGCACGCAAGAGCGATTTTATTGTTACTTAACGGCTTCTCCATTTTCCATAGATCCTTCTGAAGTCGCTCAAGGTCAGTCTCGGAGTTTGTTTGCACGCCGGCATGTTAACATTTAAGCGGGGATGTTGAGCAATGTAAGTGATGTTATTGTTACCGGACGATGACTTAAGTTATTGAACTAAAACCGCTCGGCGCGTCCTACACTATAACCCGTAATATTACATTAACTTTCTTTATTGGCCTCTCACTGAAGACTCTAGGAGTTAAATCCAGCCAAGGTCTGAGAATCATTAGCTAAAATTTCTAAGAAGACAAAAGCATATTCAACAAGGAGCACATTTTTATTCCCTAATCTCCATGCTTATGTAACAACATATTGATTTACTGTTTAGATTTGGACAAACGTGTTACATTCCTCATTGGATAATGATAACAGGTACCAGGGGGGGTTAATATTTTTCTACATAAAATAAGAAAAATAAAATGTAAAATAATTAATAAAATAACAAAGACAATAATAATAATAATAATAATAATAATAATAATAATAGCAACAATAATAAGAAACAATTATCTAAAACATTATAATAAATATAATAAAACAAATAATATAATAATATTAACAAAAACATAAACAATAATAATAATAATTATCTAAAAAACAAATAATATAATAATACAAATAATAATAACAACATAAACAATAATAATAAACAATTATCGAAAAAATCATAATAAATATAATAAAACAAATAATATAATAATAATAAAAATATAATGAAGAATAAAAAAAATCATAAAAAATAAAAATTATAATCAGAAATAATATTACAGATAAAAACAGAAAAAGTTGGAAAAAAAAATCTACAAAATAAGTTTAAAGAGGCTCTCCTGACATGTCTGCCTTAATAAATGTTTGTGTTTTTCATGAAATAACAATTCTGGAGAATTTCTTTAGAACTCTGCATTGTGCTGTTCTACTGTTATTCCTCCTGGAAATGTATGAATAAAAGGACAATTAGGTGTTAGGGGTTGGGGGTGTGTCCCTGAACAGTCTGATACTGTCCAATCTGTGCTGACCGTGTCAGGGTGTGTAGGGACACTCCCCTTTGACAAGGGAAATGGTAACGTCCAGTTGCCAAGTTATTCATAAATTTCCAGGAGGAATAACAGAGGAACAGTACAAAGTAGATTTCTAATAAAAGATGCTCCAGCATTATTAATTCATGGGGCAAATAAGTATTTACTAAAAACAGACATGTTTAGGAGAGGGGACAGATCCTCTTTAAGGGGTAAATGGCCTCGAAGGCAGGGTACGATGTTTTGTCCTTTAACTTTGGGTAATTAGGTTTGTGTGAATCTATTTTTCCCTTTTGAAATAACCTGTCATTCATTTATTTCCATGGATATTAATAAAAGGTTTTGAAAAAAATAATACTGTCGTTTCGGCCGCCATCACAGAAATATTTGCAAAATGGAATTTAAACAAATTAATCTAAATTAACACAGCTGCAGGGAATATTAAACATCTGCGCTTCCATTTTGCAGCGTTCAGTTACAAAAATAAGAAAATTAGTGAAATTGAAAAAAATAATCACTCTGAGGCCGAATTCAGACGACCGTAGTATATGTCCGTGTGACGGCTGTTAAAACAACGGCTGTCTCACGGACGCATGTATTTCAATGGGGCCTTTCACGCGGCCATTGTTTCAACGGACCGTGGGAAGGTTCTGTTGAAAAATAGAACATGTCCTATTTTCTTTCATTTTCACGGATCCCTCGATAGACTTAAATCTATGAGGATCCGTAAAAACAGGACCCGCACGTGTGCAAATCGATGGGAAAAACTAACGTTTTCCACGTCCAAGTTTGCACTCGTTCGTGTGAATCTGGCCTAAGAATGATGAATTCAGCATAAAAATATACATTTGGCTTTTTTCATCTTTACATTTTTTATTTTTATAGGGGAAAGCACACGTACTGTAAAGACACGTAGACCCCATTCAAGATGGATAGAGGACGTTCAACAATGCTATTAAATGAGCTAATAAGGGCAGGCCCATCCATTAGGCCGGGTTCCCACAGGTCGGATACACTGCGTATAAACTACGCAGCGTATCCAACCTGGAACCCACAGCATATTCCATCTGAAAAACAGCACTGCAATTTCCGCTGCGGTAGGCAGCGTAGAAATAATAAAAGAAAAACATCCATACTTATCTAGGCCATTGTCATGGTGACTGATCCCTCCTTTGCTGTCCGGTCCGGCCTCCCTGGATGACGCTACAGCCCATGTGACCGCTGCAGTCTGTGATTGGCTGCAGCGGTCACATGGGTCGAAACGTTATTCCAGGAGGCTGGACTGGAGGAAGAAGCAGGGAGTTCAGGGTAAGTATGATTTTTTTTTTTTTTTTTCTAAGTTACCATTTTTGGCTTGGCTTTCTGTTGCGGGTTTTGCATCCCCATTGAATTCAATTGGGAAAACCCGCAACTGAAAAGCAACGAAAACGCAGCATAAATTGACGTGCTGCAGATTTAAATTCCACACCGCAGGTGAATTTATTTACTTTTTTGCTGCGTTTTTATTCCGCAGCGTGGGTATGAGGTTTTCTAAATCTCATCCACTTTGCTGCGACTGAAATCCTGCAGAATTTCCGGACACTGAATTCTGTTGTGGGTAAAGGTGGTGGCCCATTGAAATCAGGGAGGGGCAGAGAAAGCGTTTTTACTGTGTTTTTTTGGTAAAAAACCCACTTGAAAAAATGCAGCGAAAAACGCTGCAAGAAAGTGCAGGCAGGTCAATATCTGCCTCAAAATTTAATTTTGAGCTAGATTTTTTCTGCCTGCAAATTCCTCTGTGTGAACAGGGCCTCAGACCACTTGTGTATTCTGCACTGGAATTCCGCAGCAGTTTACAGTACAATACATGTGGAGGAGGTTTTCAATACCCCGTCCACACAATGGAAAAAAAACACTTGCGGAATTGAGGGCATGCAGCAGATTTTCACTGTGGATTTCACCCTTTGGCAGGATTCACAAATTTAGTTTTGATGCAGTTTCTTTTAGTTAAAGTCAAGAGTGGATACATAAGAGATAAGATATATCAGTCTTTCCTTTATGCCTTGCCTTCCTTTGGTATCCACTCCTGACTTTGGCCCAAAAAACTGCACCAAAAACTGCATCAATATTACATGTGTGAATCTAACTTTTACAATGCATAGGGTGAAATCTGCAGCAAATCCACAAGAAAATCAGCATGTAATACATGTGGATTTTGCCGCGTATTCTTTGCAGATTTGCAGCAGTGGAAGATATATGCCACGTCTGGCCTTACCCATAAAGTGATTGTATAATATTAGAAACGGATTCTGTGTTTTTTCCCAGAAACAGCACCACTTTTGTACATGGGCTGTGTCTGGTATTACAGCTCAGTGTCTTCCATTTGAAACTGACTGAGCTTCAATACCAGACATAGCCCAAGTACAATAGGGGCACTATTTCAGATCCTCTAATCTCATACAACCGGTTCAAACAAATTTTGCTAAAAAAAAATAATCTACGTTTCACAGTGAAAAGCTACATAAAATGTTGAGTAACTCTAGAAACAATTTCTTTATTTACCTTGTACCAATTCTGAGTTACATTCATTCACATACGTACTGACAGTACGTACCAAGCCCTACTGTTCCAGATGTTTAGGGGTGTGGTAATGTGAATTACCACCAGAAGGGGGCCCCAATTGAATATTTACTATGGGGCCTCTTACCATTATGTACCCCGTCAAGAGCTACACTCAGAATTCTGCTCGTTTTCTGTTACCAGAGAGCAGTGCATTGTGGGAGCTTGACGACAGTCATACAATAAGTACTAAGTTCTTAGGTAACATGACTGACAGCAGAGTAAAGATAAACCGCTGACTGTTTCCATGGGCAACCAGCAAAATTTTGAAATTAGCTCTGTATAGGAACAGCGAAAAAGGCATAAAATAACTCAAAATCAGTACAAAAACTGTAAAGCAAAGTATTTGTGAAGTTACTCAACATTTTCTGTAGACTTTAACTGTAAAATATTGTTGGAAATGGAACAACATGTCAACTGTAAGGCACAGAAACGGAGATAAGATATCTGTGGAACCAGCTCCTTATCATACTTATCCACATCTAAGATAGGACCAACCTTCAGGCTACACAGCTATATAAATATGATGATGATACATTTTCCATACATTTTTCTATACATTGTATTTAGTCACCACAGGTCCTTATCAGCAAGTTCAATGTCAGGGATCAGTATGTGATGGGGACATTATTCAACGTGATTATCCAGATAATTCCATGGTCCAGAAACCTTCTGGCAGATGCGTCTTCTCAGGTTCTGTAGAGTTCAGCCGTTCGGTTTGTTGAAGTTTACGGCAGGACAGAACAGGCAGGTTAAATGTCCTACCAATATTATTGCAAGTGGAAAAGACCGGAACTCGCTGGCCTGGTGAAGCAGGTGGACACATATCTGTAGATTATAACGTTATAATGGAGACCACATGGACAAGACTAAAGGGTCTGAAGCCTCTCATCTAAACAGCGCCACCTTACGTTTTAAAATACTGGAAGCAAATGTTGCCTATACATGCATACAAACCGTGAAGATATACAGTATTAGGCCGGGTTTACACGAGCGTGTGCGTTTTGCGCACGCAAAAAACGCGGCGTTTTGCGTGCGCAAAAGGCACTTAACAGCTCCGTGTGTCATCAGTGTATGATGCGCGGCTGCGAGATTTTCGCACAGCCGCCATCATTATGAGACTCCGTTTGGATGTTTGTAAACAGAAAAGCACGTGGTGCTTTTCTGTTTACATTCAGAGTTTGACAGCTGTTGCGCGAATCACGCTGTTCACACGGAAGTGCTTCCGTGTGACCTGCGTGGTTTCCACGCACCCATTGACTTCAATGGGTGCGTGATGCGCGAACAGCGCACAAATATAGGACATGTCGTGAGTTTTTTTCAGCGGACTCACGCTGAGCAAAACTCACGGACTGTCTGCACTGCCCCATAGACTTACATAGGTCCGTACGACACGCGTGAAAAGCACACGCGTCGCACGGACGTATATCACGCTCGTGTAAACGAGGCCTTAAGGGTCAAAGATTCGCATTGTGGTTAATGATTTAAAAAAACGAATAAAAAAAAATTGTGGAGGCTACAACTAAGAATTGCTGCAAATCAAAAAAAAAAGTTGACCAGGGTAAAAACAAAAAAAGCAAACCTAAGGCTGGGTTCACACGGAGTTTTTTGTAGGCGGAAAATCTGTCTCAAAATTCCGTTTGGAATTTTGAGGCACATTTTGCTCTGCCTGCACGCCGATTTTCGTGGCGTTTTTCGCCGCCAGCCAATGAGAGGCGCGGGCAAAAAACGCTGCGAAATACACTTTCTCTGCCTCCCATTGATGTCAACGTAAACGCTTGCGGAAAAAAAACGCCTCCGTCTCCCATTGAAATCAATGGGAGGCATTTTCGGACGTTTTTGGCGTGTTTTCCAACACGGTTTCCGTATCAAAAAACTCGTCCAAAAACTCTGTGTGAACTCCCCCTAAGGCCTAAGGCCTTCCGTAATTTCAGACGTATTTGGCGTTGCCGTGTGAACATACCCTAAGATAGCAATGCCATGCAGAGCCCATATAGTACTGTTTCGGTGTCAACACAAAGAATTTTAAAGTGCCAGTTATATTAAAATGGTGCCATGAAGTGCCAATGTAGTGGTGCCTTAAGTTGGAACTATAACAGTACCACACAGTGCCAATATAATATGTGATACACACTCTAATATTTTGGCAATGTGATCAGACATAACATTAAATCATCTGCCTAATATTGTGTAGTCGCCCTCATCCCGCCAAAACAGCTCTTACCCGTCAAATCATGGACTCCACAAGACCTCTGAAGGTCACTGTGGTATCTGGCACTAAGACCTTAGCAGCAGATCCTTTAGGTCCTGTAAATTGTGAGGTGCGGCCTCCATGGATTGGACTTGTTTTCCAGCACATCCCACAGATGCTCGATCGAATTTAGAGCTGAAGAACACCTTGAACTCTTTGTCGTGTTCCTCAGACCATTTCTGAACAATTTTTGCTGTGTGGCGTGGGCATTATCTTGCTGATAGAGGGAATATGGCTGCCATGAAGGAGGGTACTCTGCAGCAATGTTTAAGTAGGTGGTACGTGTCACATCCACATGAATGCCAGGACCCAAGGTTTCCCAGCAGAACATTGCCCAGATCATCATACTGCCTCCGCAAGCTTGTCTTCTTCCCATAGTGCATCCTGGTGCCATCTTCCTCCCAGATAAGAGACACACTTGCACCTGGCCATCCAATTGATACAAAGAAAACGGGATTCATCAGACCGGGTCTCCTACTTTCATTGCCCTATGGTCCAGTTCTGATGCTCACATTCCCATTGTACATGCTTTTGGCAGTGGACGGGGGTCAGCATGGGCACTCTGACCGGTCATTGGCTACACAGCCCCATATACAGTAATCTGCGATGCTCTACCTGCTTCTAACATCATCTACCATAGTCAGGAGTAATATTTCAGTAATTTGTTCTACAGTAACTCTTCTGTGGGATCAGACCAGACGGGCTAGCCTTCACTCCCCACATTTATCAATGAGACCATGTCCCTGTTGCCAGTTCACCGGTTGCCCTTCCTTGGACCACTTTTAGTTGGTACGAATCACTACATACCGGGGCCGCCCCACTAGACCGGCCGTTTTGGCAGATGCCCTGACCCAGACGTCTATCATCGCAATTTATCTCTTGACAAAGTCGCTCAGATCCTTACACTTGCCCATTATTTTTGCTTCCAACCCATAAAATTCCAGAACTCACTATCAGGTACCATTGTAACCAGGTCATCAACGTCATTCACTTCACCTGTCAGTGGTTTTAATGTTGTGGCTGATCGGTGTCTATGGGGTGATGTTGGACAAATACGTGAGTTGGGTGATGTCTCATAGCTGAAGGAATTTTCGCACCGGTCATGGGGCGGAGAGGGGGATGGGGAAAGCTATTGGCAATAAACGCTTCTCCCAATCAAGAAGTTCCAACTATAAAGTAAGAAATTTGATTTTAGAAGAGGTGGGTTTTGGCGCTCCAAAGGAAAATTACCGTTCAAAATGAGTTTGTGACAATAAACAAAAAAGTGGACGTCACCCCTCTGCGCTATGTACACCACTGGCCTTCAGTGTAAACAAATAATCTAGACTTTCAGGTTTTTTTGAATGTCTGTGCTGCAAATCTACATGTCCTTATTCTGTAGAGAAAACGGGTGTTTTTTACCCAGCTATTCACAACAACCGCCAACACCCATCCGACTGGTTTCTCTAGTTCCAATTCCTGCAGGGTGAACTTTACAAGTAGCAATTACTGTATATTAATGAATTTATTAGTCTATATCGGTCTGCTGGAGTTTTGTAAATCGTACACGTTCTGCCCTAGGACTTTGGATTTCGTAAATAACTTTATTACTGGATTACGATATACTGATAAAGAGAAGAAAATAACAACAGCGGAGCAGACAAGTGTCATTGAAAGGGAATGTGACCACCGACCGATAAATCACGCTAAACCACTGAGCCATCCTGACCAAAAATATTCCATTCATCCGCACATTGGTTCTACCTGTTTCTGGGATATCTGGGTGACTACTAATATGGCCGCCATGTTCATAAATGTTCAAGGCTGGATGACAAACCTCGTTGGAAATAAATTTTTGGGCATCTTGGCCATCACCCAGTTTGCCCAGGGACAAAAATAACAAAGAAGTGGCTGGATAAAAATGTTATGTTCTTGACAATTCCCACCTTTGGGATGCTCGTTCTTGATAAAGGGGTAGGACCCGCACCAGTGGATATGCCGTAAATGTCTGAGATGGGATTACTCCTTTAAAAGAGCACTCAGGGCAAAGCTCAAACACAGTGCTGCTGCAGGACCGGAGGGGGCTGTGCATGACAAAGGGACCTCCCCTCAGGGGCGGTGCATGACAAAGGGACCTCCCCCTCAGGCCCTGCATCAGTTTCTTCCGCAGTGCAGCGTGCAATATATTGTTCGACAGGCCGAAACAGCCAAGCGCTCTACTCGACTGTTTCCGTCCTTCCTATAGACTTTGAGCGGCAATGCACGTGCTCGACCTCCGCTCACTTCATGACTCCTCCCTCCTGCGAGCGAGTAGTGAGGAGGAACTAGGGTTTCAGGACCCCTGTTCGTGCAATTAGTAGGGGTCCTAGTGGTAGGGCACCCAGCAATCAGACAACCATCGCCTATCCTGTGGATAATTGTAGATTCTGGGAATACCCCTTTAAGGGTATGTTCACACGAGGGCATCCGTAACGGCTGAAATTACGGGGATGTTTCAGCCTGAAAACATCCCCGTAATTTCAGCCGTAACGGCATGTGCAGGCGCTTGAACGCCGCGTAAATTACGGACGTAATTGGCGCTGCTATTCATTGGAGTCAATGAATAACGGCTCCAATTACGGCCAAAGAAGTGACAGGTCACTTCTTTGACGCGGGCGTCTATTTACGCGCCGTCATTTGACAGCGGCGCGTAAATTACGCCTCGTGTGAACAGACAAACGTCTGCCCATTGCTTTCAATGGGCAGATGTTTGTCAGCGCTATTGAGGCGCTATTTTCGGACGTAATTCGGGGCAAAAACGCCAGAATTACGTCCGTAAATAGGCCGTGTGAACATACCCTAAGAGGCAGGTAGCAATGGCACTGTAACTATGTAGATTTCAAATATTGGACATTTAAAGAAACACCCCAGGTAAAACTGTGTTCGGTCTAGTGCAGGGTCCGAAGAGGGCGGAGCATGACACAGGGATTCATAAAACACCAAAGTGAGAATGCCGATCATGCCCCGCCCCTTCACGCCTTGCAGTAGACATGACACAGTAGATCTGTTTTGGCTGGAGTGTTCCTTTAAGACAATCAGACGGGGATACATTTGGAGTGAATTATTTTATTAAGGGGTGGAGCAGCAGCAAATAAAACTTGTTAATTAAAACATCAAAGAAAATTGAAAACAGGAAAATTTGAATGGCCGTAAAAAATAATAAAAAAACAAAGTTAATTTGCGTAGTATGCGGTTTACTTGTCTCCAGCGTTCCCTATGAAAATAATACAGACTTTGCTTTCATTGGCCGAGCTGGATTAGAAAAGTCTGCTACTTCAAAGAAGTCGTTTCTACCTGTGTCCAAGGAACACAGTCTGGCGATGCTATTTACATGGTGGATGCAAAAACAACAGGAAATAGCACTTTGTCAGGAGAGGCTTTATTTCATCTGTCAGAACTTAGAAATCAGCTTCTACTGTTCACATCGCAAGTAGGGAACCCGAGGTAGGGAGCTTCACTGGAACTACAAGTCCCAGCAAGCCAAACCTGCACCTGACCGGTCACTGAGAAAGGAACTCAAAAAGAAGCCAGCGGATCCGGCTTCTCTAAACCCTCGTGATCGGCTGTTATAGTTAGGGGGAGCTGGGACTGACCAGACCCCCCATCCATGATGCCCAGAGGGATGTCATTGTGAGGGGGCCCTTTAAGGCTTATGGGTAACTGAGCTACTGAAATCACGGGTGATTAGAAGCACTTTCTAAGGACTTAAAGGGAAAGTCCAGTCAAGCATGAAAAATCTTCTCTCACATATGACCGGTCCTTACCTGCTTTGTGTATTCACCGTTACAGTATGGTTTCTACAATTTAGCAGTGAGTGGCTTTTCTTTCCATGACAACCATTTTCCCACATTAAAATCGCTTGTGTACCACTAGAACTAAGGATGTTCATGGATCTATGATTATAGGGGTTCAGTCATCAAGACAATCCCTATCAATATACCCTATTAGGGCTGATGGATGTCATTGAGGGGGAATCCCTCACTCAGGACGCTGCTCTATGAGCCAGAAGGAAGAGTCGCTCTACAGTGCAGCTCCCGTTCTGGTGGACTCGAACCCTACAAGTAGTGGTCTTATTCTAACGAGGAGTTGTCACTGATGAGACAACCCTTTTAAAGTCTATTGTTGTGAGGGTCTTGTGTATGACAAAAAAATCTATGTATCGACAAATTTTTGTTTTTAAAAATGACGCAAATTTTATCTTATCTGATGTAGGCTGCCTGGTGGATATTTGGCACGGAAATTATACGTAAATATAGAGCGCACCTGCGACAAATTGAACCATGTCCCCAAAACCTAAATATATTTTTTTATATCCGGAAACTCCCTGCTTTGTTGTGGCCTTTGTAAAAGTGACATAAACAAGTCTGGTTAGCATGAGGAGGCAGTCTGTTGTATAGCAATAGAACACACATAGAATACAGCTTTTTATCAAATTAGGATGATTTCAACTATTTGTGCCAATGCTAGGGTAACATTTACATGAATGATTGTTCCTGATGCCGACACCATACAAAACATGTACGCGCTTGAGATTAAACTTTTTGAGTGACTTGAATTATATAGAGCAGCAAAGATCGACTGATAATATAGAACAGCCGTCTATGAGCTGACACACTTTTCTTCTGGTCTATTTAATAGGGCGCTTTAATAGGGCCGCATTTTGGGGTCCATATTACGGCCGTGACACCCGGAGGTGATCTAATTTTAATTCCTCAACACTGCCGGTGGTCTGCGTGGTACATCTGTAATGCGGGCACTTAAATGTGGGTGCAACTGTGGAGGCCCATAAATAGATATACGCTACTGAAAACCTACAGAGTTCTTGTGTCAGGACATATAGGGACTTGTCGTTCCATAGGTTTCCTCATTAGCTGGAGAAGCGTATAGTAAATATATTCACAGCTTTTTAAAAATGTTTCTTGGCGGAAGCAGCAGGCGATTTAATCAAGAGTATTCATTTCCACAATGTTGATTTCTTCCCTTTCAGGCCAGCTAATCCTTTCCTAGCCATCGAATGTGTGTTGCATAACATAAAGACCTGTTTTGTATTCATAAATTACCCATGAATTGAATACGTTTGGTATTAGCGCCGGCTAGGCAGAAAGTAAGCTTGAATAATGCAGCGGACTTCAAAGATTGGATGGATAGATAGATAGATAGATAGATAGTGTAATGTCGGGGTAGGGAAACAGACAAGTGAGCCCTAATCTACCCGCCACTCAGTCCCTGCCTACTTGCAACGACCCGCCCTAGGCGACGGGGTACAACTGGGCGACGGTCCCTACACTCAATAGGTGCACGACAGACAAACAGACAAGGGTACAAAGAAGCCAGGGAAATGGGGAAGTTGCCCACGGGAACACCGTGAGCAACAAGCGAGGTGAACGAGCCGAGTCAAACCAGGAGATGAGCGAGGTACAAAAACGCAGAGCAGAAGAGTGGTCAGAAAAGCCAAGGTCAATCACAAGCAGAGGATCAGTAGTTCAAGAAGCTGCAGCAGGGCCAGGAAACAAACAGAGAAGAATCACAAGCAAAGGAGGAACAGGAAAGGCAGGTATAAATAGACAGAGGGCGGGAGCTAGCTCCGTCTCGCAAGGCTGTGATAGGCTCTCCCACTCCTAAGCCTGCCATCCTGAGTGGTGGAAGATGGAGTCAGTCTCACAGACATAGAAGCAGGTGCAGACTGATTACCTATGGGCGTCGACACAGAAGTTGTGTCTGGCAGATCCTTTACAGATAGATAGATAGACAGCAACAACATGGGAGTCAGGCCTTGTTTACCTCTAAATACCCTTGTTTACTGCTTGTTTTTAAAGCTGTCCTTGCACTGGGCCAAAAAAAACCACAACATAAAAATCCACTACCAATAAATATATATCCCTGATTAATCTTCCA
The DNA here is from genome assembly GCF_050947455.1 of Rhinoderma darwinii. Taxonomy (NCBI): domain Eukaryota; kingdom Metazoa; phylum Chordata; class Amphibia; order Anura; family Rhinodermatidae; genus Rhinoderma; species Rhinoderma darwinii. Next base: position 464,929,958 of record NC_134688.1, on the reverse strand, counting down.
CATTCTAGTCAGCCGTTTCATCGTTACATCTGTTTTTGGGGAAACCAATATGGCCGCCATTGCAGATCCTATGGGGATTATTGTCCAGCTTTCCGAGACCACTTAATGGTCTATCTCCCTTGTTAGGCAGTTTACCTGCCAGTCCCACTAGTCGGATTGAAAAAAAGCCCACCCTAATGAAATCTGCACAAAAGGGCGTTTCCATGAAGGTTTCGGGGCATTCCTTAGTAAAAAAAGATGGGACTTGAAATGTCACACAATTTAGGATTTGAATGTAGAGATGTATGAAGCTGTGGTATGGAAGTAAGGGACGCATAGTTAAGCCTATTTCTCATTCAGGACTCTAGGAAAGCTGGGTGATGACTCTTGTAGGCTTTCCTAGGCTCCGGAGCGGCAGTGCTGCCTAGGTGTACAGCAGTACTGGAGATTCTGTAGAGCGTGGCTCTGTGACCTGTATTTATGGATGTTTATACTTCCTGGTAAGTAACTTTTTGGATGTTAATAGTAAACAGAGTTTATTGCGCGGTTGTTGTGTGAACACTAAAGACAATTCCCCAGGCCTCATAAAAAGGGAAAGCCGGTTTACACTTTGACCTTTTGTGATACAAATTCACATAATAAACGGAGAGAACAGCAGAGAGTGATATCAGTACATAGGTTAAAAAAAACATTAGGGGTTATCCGAACTTTTTTATTTCCATGTAAAGGACCACAGCTCTCCTGTTTTCTTTCCCCTCTCACAGCCATTGCCTATATTCACAGCTGCCTGCATGCCCCTCTATTACAAGGGCTGAAATTACGCACTGTCTGTTGTTGAGACGCAGCCCTGCTGTTCTGGTGCTATACTCTGCACCATCTGCTGCCCAGCATGTGAAACACAATCCCTCCAGAGACAAGTAAGGGGGAAAGCAGGGAGCAGTATATATAAGAGGCATGTGATGTGTCATGTCCTGTACTAAAGGGGGTGGGGGGCTGATAACTGCATGTGTACCAGATGTTACACAAGCAGGCGATAAACACCAGGAGCGTGGTCATGTGACTGCAGATGAGACTGGCTGACAGAGACATTTCAGCTACAGACAGTACATTAGTAAGTGACTAATCTTACCAATTTAAAAATGTTAAAGATCAGAAACCCCTTTAATAGTGAAGGATACACATGTAGCAGAGCTGAATTTGTCATTTAAGGAACGCTTTCGGCATTTGTGACTTTAACATTGATGGATTATCCTGAAGTGGCGGGGATCTGACCTCTGGGACACCTGTAGTTCAGCACAATGAAGGGGCCATGGCACTCGCTCAGTCTACTTCATTGTTTAACAAGGTAGAGTAACTTGTCTGAACATGCAGATTCACCTGGCACTGCAGCACATCCCATTCAAGTGAGAGGGACAAGCTGCAGTACCAGGTAAAGTCCCTTGTACGGACGAGTTACGGTGGCAGGGTAAACAATGAGAAGGATGCAACGCTCTCAAGAGCACCACAGGTTTTGTGATGATCGTCGGGATCGCACAGGACATACCACCACCGATCAAAGTTTCATTGGCCTCTCTCAGGGATAGGCTATCAATGTTAAAGTTACAGAAAACCCCATTAAAGAGGAGCTGTCACCTCTCCGGACATGTCTGTTTTAGTAAATAATTGTATTCCACATGAAATAATAATTCTGGAGCATCTTTTCTTAGAACTTTGCATTGTGCTGTTCCTCTATTATTCCTCCTGGAAATGTATAAATAAATTGACTTCTGTGTTATGAGTTGGGGGTATGTCCCACAAAGTTTGTCCCATCAGTGGTGACAGAGTGTGACACCTCTGTTGTTCTTCATAGAAATTTATGAATAAATTGAAATCACTTTGACAATTTCAATTTATTCATCAATTTCTATAAAGAAAAACAGAGGAACGGCACAGTGCTCCAGAATTGCTATTTCATGAGGAATACAAACTTTTACCAAAATTAACATGACAGCAGAGGTGACAGCTCCTCTTTAATAATAAATAAGGTCCAAATTGCATCAGTTTTGCCTATTACCCTCTGAGGCTGGATTGTTAGTGCATCTCAGTTATGGTAATATGGTAGGTTTACTTGCCGACCTATGTAAATCTGCACATCGGTACATTGCTATGAGTTATGAAAGATGACAGGCTCAGCACTACAACATTTGATGAAATCAGCTCTGCTACATCTTTATATTACATGGAATGAGTTATCGCTACGTATCTAAGCATCTCGCTGACTGCAAAGGGCTCTATGAGGGGATTATCTGCAAGGGGGGTGTCTGAGCATCTATGACTGCTCAGTGCTCAAAGCACTCAGCAGTCAGACCCCCACACTTGCAGTATACTTCTTCCCCATAGAGCCCTCAGCAGTCAGTCAGATGCACATACCCAGGGCCGGCATCAGCACACTGCCCTTTTGCGGGGCTCACTCAGCCGCCGGGTGCTTCCTTATGCTGCCGTCATGGCTCCTCCAGGAGCGGAATCCCCGGCCAGAGCATTGCTCTTGCTGGGGATTCCGCTCCTGATATCACTGTCCATATATGCACTGTGATATCAAGTGCTCCTCTGGGACCGAAATCCCCGGCCAGAGCAATCGGCAACGCTCTGGTCGGGGATTCCAGTGTTAGAGGGAGCCCCAGTGGCACTAACTACAGGGATGGATGTGTGTGGCACTATTTACAACGAGGTGTGTGTGGCTTTACCTACAGGTGGTGTGGTACTATCTACAGGGGCTGCGTGTGGCATTATCTACAGGGAGCAGTGTGTGGTAATATCTACAGGGAGCAGTGTGTGGTACTATCTACAGGGAGCAGTGTGTGGCATTATCTACAGGGAGCAGTGTGTGGTAATATATACAAGGAGCAGTGTGTGGCATTATCTACAGGGAGCAGTGTGTGGCATTATCTACAGGGAGCAGTGTGTGGTAATATCTACACGGAACAGTGTGTGGTACTATCTACAGGGAGCAGTGTGTGGCATTATCTACAGGGAGCAGTGTGTGGTAATATATACAAGGAGCAGTGTGTGGCATTATCTACAGGGAGCAGTGTGTGGCATTATCTACAGGGAGCAGTGTGTGGTAATATCTACAGGGAGCAGTGTGTGGTAATATCTACAGGGAGCAGTGTGTGTGGTAATATCTACAGGGAGCAGTGTGTGATAATATCTACAGGGAGCAGTGTGTGGCATTATCTACAGGGAGCAGTGTGTGGTAATATATACAAGGAGCAGTGTGTGGCATTATCTACAGGGAGCAGTGTGTGGCATTATCTACAGGGGGCAGTGTGTGGTAATATCTACAGGGATCAGTGTGTGGTAATATCTACAGGGATCAGTGTGTGGTATTATCTACAGGGAGCAGAGTGTGGTAATATCTACAGGGAGCAGTGTGTAGTATTATCTACAGGGAGCAGTGTGTGGCACTATATACAGGGAGCAGTGTGTTGTAATATCTACAGGGAGCAGTGTGTGTGGCACTATCTACAGGGAGCAGTGTGTTGTAATATCTACAGGGAGCAGTGTGTGGTAATATCTACATAGAGCGTGTGTGGTAATATCTACAGGGAGCAGTGTGTGGTAATATCTACAGGGAGCAGTGTGTGGTAATATCTACAGGGAGCCGTGTGTGGCATTATCTACAGGGAGCAGTGTGTGGTAATATCTACAGGGGGCAGTGTGCGGTAATATCTACAGGGAGCCGTGTGTGGCATTATCTACAGGGAGCAGTGTGTGGTAATATCTACAGGGAGCCGTGTGTGGCATTATCTACAGGGAGCAGTGTGTGGTAATATCTACAGGGAGCAGTGTGTGGTAATATCTACAGGGAGCAGTGTGTGGTAATAACTACAGGGAGCAGCGTGTGGTAATATCTACAGGGAGCCGTGTGTGGTAATATCTACAGGGAGCATTGTGTGGTAATATCTACAGGGAGCAGTGTGTGGTAATATCTACAGGGAGCAGTGTGTGGTAATATCTACAGGGAGTAGTGTGTGGTAATATCTACAGGGAGCAGTGTGTGGTAATATCTGCGCGGAGCATTGTGTGGTAATATCTACAGGGAGCCGTGTGTGGTAATATCTACAGGGAGCATTGTGTGGTAATATCTACAGGGAGCAGTGTGTGGTAATATCTACAGGGAGCAGTGTGTGGTAATATCTACAGGGAGTAGTGTGTGGTAATATCTACAGGGAGCAGTGTGTGGTAATATCTGCGCGGAGCAGTGTGTGGTAATATCTACAGGGAGCATTGTGTGGTAATATCTACAGGGAGCCGTGTGTGGTAATATCTACAGGGAGCATTGTGTGGTAATATCTACAGGGAGCAGTGTGTGGCATTATCTACAGGGAGCAGTGTGTGGTAATATCTACAGGGAGCAGTGTGTGGTAACATCTACAGGGAGCCGTGTGTGTGGTAATATCTACAGGGAGCCGTGTGTGGTAATATCTACAGAGAGCAGTGTGTGGTAATATCTACAGGGAGCCGTGTGTGGCATTATTTACAGGGAGCAGTGTATGACGATATCTACAGGGAGCAGTGTGTGGAAATATCTACAGGGAGCAGTGTCTGTTAATATCTACAGGGGGCAGTGTGTGGTAATATCTACAGGGAGCAGTGGCTGTTAATATCTACAGGGGGCAGTGTGTGGTAATATCTACAGGGAGCAGTGTGTGGCATTATCTACAGGGAGCAGTGTGTGGTAATATCTACAGGGAGCAGTGTGTGGTAATATCTACAGGGAGCAGTGTGTGGTGATATCTACAGGGAGCATTGTCTGTTAATATCTACAGAGGGCAGTGTGTGACAATATCTACAGGGGGCAGTGTGTGGTAATATCTACAGGGAGCAGTGTGTGGCATTATCTACAGGGAGCAGTGTGTGGTAATAACTACAGGGGGCAGTGTGTGCCATTATCTACAGGGAGCAGTGTGGTAATATCTACAGGGGGCAGTGTGTGTGGTAATATCTACAGGGAGCAGTGTGTGTGGTAATATCTACAGGAGGCAGTGTGTGGTAATATCTACAGGGAGCAGTGTGTGGTAATATCTACAGGGAGCAGTGTGTGGTAATATCTACAGGGAGCAGTGTGTGGTAATATCTACAGGGAGCAGTGTGTGGTAATATCTACAGGGGGCAGTGTGTGGCATTATCTACGGGGAGCAGTGTGTGGTAATAACTACAGGGAGCACTGTGGTAATATCTACAGGGGGCAGTGTGTGTGGTAATACCTACAGTGGGTAGTGTGTGGTAATATCTACAAGGAGCAGTGTGTGGTAATATCTACAGGGAGCAGTGTGTGGTAATATCTACAGGGAGCAGTGTGTGGTAATATCTACAGGGAGCAGTGTGTGGTAATATCTACAGGGAGCAGTGTGTGGCATTATCTACAGGGAGCAGTGTGTGGTAATATCTACAGGGAGCAGTGTGTGGCACTATCTACAGGGAGCAGTGTGTGTGGTAATATCTACAGGGAGCAGTGTGTGTGGCAATATCTACAGGGAGCAGTGTGTAGTAATATCTACACGGAGCAGTGTGTGGTACTATCTACAGGGAGCAGTGTGTGGTACTATCTACAGGGAGCAGTGTGTGGTACTATCTACAGGGAGCAGTGTGTGGTAATATCTAAAGGGAGCAGTGTGTGGTACTATCTACAGGGAGCAGTGTGTGGTAATATCTACAGGGAGCAGTGTGTGGTAATATCTACAGGGAGCCGTGTGTGGCATTATCTACAGGGAGCAGTGTGTGGTAATATCTACAGGGAGCCGTGTGTGGCATTATCTACAGGGAGCAGTGTGTGGCATTATCTACAGGGAGCAGTGTATGACAGTATCTACAGGGGGCAGTGTGTGGTAATATCTACAGGGGGCAGTGTGTGGCATTATCTACAGGGAGCAGTGTGTGGTAATATCTACAGGGAGCAGTGTGTGTGGTAATATCTACAGGGAGCAGTGTGTGGTAATATCTACAGGGAGCAGTGTGTGGTAATATCTACAGGGAGCAGTGTGTGGTAATATCTACAGGGGGCAGTGTGTGGCATTATCTACAGGGAGCAGTGTGTGGTAATAACTACAGGGAGCAGTGTGGTAATATCTACAGGGGGCAGTGTGTGTGGTAATACCTACAGTGGGTAGTGTGTGGTAATATCTACAAGGAGCAGTGTGTGGTAATATCTACAGGGAGCAGTGTGTGGTAATATCTACAGGGAGCAGTGTGTGGTAATATCTACAGGGAGCAGTGTGTGTGGCAATATCTACAGGGAGCAGTGTGTAGTAATATCTACAGGGAGCAGTGTGTGGTACTATCTACAGGGAGCAGTGTGTGGTACTATCTACAGGGAGCAGTGTGTGGTACTATCTACAGGGAGCAGTGTGTGGTACTATCTACAGGGAGCAGTGTGTGGTACTATCTACAGGGAGCAGTGTGTGGTACTATCTACAGGGAGCAGTGTGTGGTACTATCTACAGGGAGCAGTGTGTGGTAATATCTACAGGGAGCAGTGTGTGGTAATATCTACAGGGAGCAGTGTGTGGTAATATCTACAGGGAGCCGTGTGTGGCATTATCTACAGGGAGCAGTGTGTGGTAATATCTACAGGGATCCGTGTGTGGCATTATCTACAGGGAGCAGTGTGTGGCATTATCTACAGGGAGCAGTGTATGACAATATCTACAGGGGGCAGTGTGTGGTGATATCTACAGGGGGCAGTGTGTGGCATTATCTACAGGGAGCAGTGTGTGGTAATATCTACAGGGAGCAGTGTGTGTGGTGATATCTACAGGGGGCAGTGTGTGGTAATATCTACAGGGGGCAGTGTGTGGTAATATCTACAGGGAGCAGTGTGTGGTAATATCTACAGGGGGCAGTGTGTGGTAATATCTACAGGGAGCAGTGTGTGGTAATATCTACAGGGGGCAGTGTGTGGTAATATCTACAGGGGGCAGTGTGTGGTAATACCTGTAGTGTGTGGTAATATCTACAGGGAGCAGTGTGTGGTAATATCTACAGGGAGCCGTGTGTGGCATTATCTACAGGAAGCAGTGTGTGGTAATATCTACAGGGAGCCGTGTGTGGCATTATCTACAGGGAGCAGTGTGTGGCATTATCTACAGGGAGCAGTGTATGACAATATCTACAGGGGGCAGTGTGTGGTGATATCTACAGGGGGCAGTGTGTGGCATTATCTACAGGGAGCAGTGTGTGGTAATATCTACAGGGAGCAGTGTGTGTGGTGATATCTACAGGGGGCAGTGTGTGGTAATATCTACAGGGAGCAGTGTGTGGTAATATCTACAGGGGGCAGTGTGTGGTAATATCTACAGGGGGCAGTGTGTGGTAATACCTGTAGTGGGTGGTAATATCTACAAGGAGCAGTGTGTGGTAATATCTACAGGGAGCAGTGTGTGGTAATATCTACAGGGGGCAGTGTGTGGTAATATCTACAGGGGGCAGTGTGTGGTAATACCTGTAGTGGGTGGTAATATCTACAGGGAGCAGTGTGTGTGGTAATATCTACAGGGAGCAGCGTGTGGTAATATCTACAGGGAGCAGTGTGTGGTAATATCTACAGGGAGCAGTGTGTGGTAATATCTACAGGGGGCAGTGTGTGGTAATATCTACAGGGGGCAGTGTGTGTGGCATGATCTACAGGGAGCAGTGTGTGTGGCATGATCTACAGGGAGCAGCGTGTGGTAATATCTACAGGGAGCAGTGTGTGGTAATATCTACAGGGAGCAGTGTGTGGTAATATCTACAGGGAGCCGTGTGTGGCATTATCTACAGGGAGCAGTGTGTGGCATTATCTACAGGGAGCAGTGTATGACAATATCTACAGGGGGCAGTGTGTGGTGATATCTACAGGGGGCAGTGTGTGGCATTATCTACAGGGAGCAGTGTGTGGTAATATCTACAGGGAGCAGTGTGTGTGGTGATATCTACAGGGGGCAGTGTGTGGTAATATCTACAGGGAGCAGTGTGCGGTAATATCTACAGGGGGCAGTGTGTGGTAATATCTACACGGGGCAGTGTGTGGTAATACCTGTAGTGGGTGGTAATATCTACAAGGAGCAGTGTGTGGTAATATCTACAGGGAGCAGTGTGTGGTAATATCTACAGGGAGCAGTGTGTGGTAATATCTACAGGGGGCAGTGTGTGGTAATATCTACAGGGGGCAGTGTGTGGTAATACCTGTAGTGGGTGGTAATATCTACAGGGAGCAGTGTGTGTGGTAATATCTACAGGGAGCAGTGTGTGGTAATATCTACAGGGAGCAGTGTGTGTGGTAATATCTACAGGGAGCAGCGTGTGGTAATATCTACAGGGAGCAGTGTGTGGTAATATCTACAGGGAGCAGTGTGTGGTAATATCTACAGGGAGCCGTGTGTGGCATTATCTACAGGGAGCAGTGTGTGGTAATATCTACAGGGAGCAGTGTGTGGTAATATCAACAGGGAGCAGTGTGTGGTATTATCTACAGGGAGCAGAGTGTGGTAATATCTACAGGGAGCAGTGTGTAGTATTATCTACAGGGAGCAGTGTGTGGCACTATATACAGGGAGCAGTGTGTTGTAATATCTACAGGGAGCAGTGTGTGTGGCACTATCTACAGGGAGCAGTGTGTTGTAATATCTACAGGGAGCAGTGTGTTGTAATATCTACAGGGAGCAGTGTGTTGTAATATCTACAGGGAGCAGTGTGTGGTAATATCTACATAGAGCGTGTGTGGTAATATCTACAGGGAGCAGTGTGTGGTAATATCTACAGGGAGCAGTGTGTGGTAATATCTACAGGGAGCAGTGTGTGGTAATAACTACAGGGAGCAGCGTGTGGTAATATCTACAGGGAGCCGTGTGTGGTAATATCTACAGGGAGCATTGTGTGGTAATATCTACAGGGAGCAGTGTGTGGTAATATCTACAGGGAGCAGTGTGTGGTAATATCTACAGGGAGTAGTGTGTGGTAATATCTACAGGGAGCAGTGTGTGGTAATATCTGCGCGGAGCAGTGTGTGGTAATATCTACAGGGAGCATTGTGTGGTAATATCTACAGGGAGCCGTGTGTGGTAATATCTACAGGGAGCATTGTGTGGTAATATCTACAGGGAGCAGTGTGTGGCATTATCTACAGGGAGCAGTGTGTGGTAATATCTACAGGGAGCAGTGTGTGGTAATATCTACAGGGAGCAGTGTGTGTGGCTTTATCTACAGGGAGCAGTGTATGGTAATATCTACAGGGAGCCGTGTGTGTGGTAATATCTACAGGGAGCCGTGTGTGGTAATATCTACAGAGAGCAGTGTGTGGTAATATCTACAGGGAGCCGTGTGTGGCATTATCTACAGGGAGCAGTGTGTGGTAATATCTACAGGGAGCAGTGTGTGGTAATAACTACAGGGAGCAGTGTGTGTGGCTTTATCTACAGGGAGCAGTGTGTGGCATTATCTACAGGGAGCAGTGTGTGGTAATATCTACAGGGAGCAGTGTGTGGTAATATCTACAGGGAGCCGTGTGTGGCATTATCTACAGGAAGCAGTGTGTGGTAATATCTACAGGGAGCCGTGTGTGGCATTATCTACAGGGAGCAGTGTGTGGCATTATCTACAGGGAGCAGTGTATGACAATATCTACAGGGGGCAGTGTGTGGTGATATCTACAGGGGGCAGTGTGTGGCATTATCTACAGGGAGCAGTGTGTGGTAATATCTACAGGGAGCAGTGTGTGTGGTGATATCTACAGGGGGCAGTGTGTGGTAATATCTACAGGGAGCAGTGTGTGGTAATATCTACAGGGGGCAGTGTGTGGTAATATCTACAGGGGGCAGTGTGTGGTAATACCTGTAGTGGGTGGTAATATCTACAAGGAGCAGTGTGTGGTAATATCTACAGGGAGCAGTGTGTGGTAATATCTACAGGGGGCAGTGTGTGGTAATATCTACAGGGGGCAGTGTGTGGTAATACCTGTAGTGGGTGGTAATATCTACAGGGAGCAGTGTGTGTGGTAATATCTACAGGGAGCAGCGTGTGGTAATATCTACAGGGAGCAGTGTGTGGTAATATCTACAGGGAGCAGTGTGTGGTAATATCTACAGGGGGCAGTGTGTGGTAATATCTACAGGGGGCAGTGTGTGTGGCATGATCTACAGGGAGCAGTGTGTGTGGCATGATCTACAGGGAGCAGCGTGTGGTAATATCTACAGGGAGCAGTGTGTGGTAATATCTACAGGGAGCAGTGTGTGGTAATATCTACAGGGAGCCGTGTGTGGCATTATCTACAGGGAGCAGTGTGTGGCATTATCTACAGGGAGCAGTGTATGACAATATCTACAGGGGGCAGTGTGTGGTGATATCTACAGGGGGCAGTGTGTGGCATTATCTACAGGGAGCAGTGTGTGGTAATATCTACAGGGAGCAGTGTGTGTGGTGATATCTACAGGGGGCAGTGTGTGGTAATATCTACAGGGAGCAGTGTGCGGTAATATCTACAGGGGGCAGTGTGTGGTAATATCTACACGGGGCAGTGTGTGGTAATACCTGTAGTGGGTGGTAATATCTACAAGGAGCAGTGTGTGGTAATATCTACAGGGAGCAGTGTGTGGTAATATCTACAGGGAGCAGTGTGTGGTAATATCTACAGGGGGCAGTGTGTGGTAATATCTACAGGGGGCAGTGTGTGGTAATACCTGTAGTGGGTGGTAATATCTACAGGGAGCAGTGTGTGTGGTAATATCTACAGGGAGCAGTGTGTGGTAATATCTACAGGGAGCAGTGTGTGTGGTAATATCTACAGGGAGCAGCGTGTGGTAATATCTACAGGGAGCAGTGTGTGGTAATATCTACAGGGAGCAGTGTGTGGTAATATCTACAGGGAGCCGTGTGTGGCATTATCTACAGGGAGCAGTGTGTGGTAATATCTACAGGGAGCAGTGTGTGGTAATATCAACAGGGAGCAGTGTGTGGTATTATCTACAGGGAGCAGAGTGTGGTAATATCTACAGGGAGCAGTGTGTAGTATTATCTACAGGGAGCAGTGTGTGGCACTATATACAGGGAGCAGTGTGTTGTAATATCTACAGGGAGCAGTGTGTGTGGCACTATCTACAGGGAGCAGTGTGTTGTAATATCTACAGGGAGCAGTGTGTTGTAATATCTACAGGGAGCAGTGTGTTGTAATATCTACAGGGAGCAGTGTGTGGTAATATCTACATAGAGCGTGTGTGGTAATATCTACAGGGAGCAGTGTGTGGTAATATCTACAGGGAGCAGTGTGTGGTAATATCTACAGGGAGCAGTGTGTGGTAATAACTACAGGGAGCAGCGTGTGGTAATATCTACAGGGAGCCGTGTGTGGTAATATCTACAGGGAGCATTGTGTGGTAATATCTACAGGGAGCAGTGTGTGGTAATATCTACAGGGAGCAGTGTGTGGTAATATCTACAGGGAGTAGTGTGTGGTAATATCTACAGGGAGCAGTGTGTGGTAATATCTGCGCGGAGCAGTGTGTGGTAATATCTACAGGGAGCATTGTGTGGTAATATCTACAGGGAGCCGTGTGTGGTAATATCTACAGGGAGCATTGTGTGGTAATATCTACAGGGAGCAGTGTGTGGCATTATCTACAGGGAGCAGTGTGTGGTAATATCTACAGGGAGCAGTGTGTGGTAATATCTACAGGGAGCAGTGTGTGTGGCTTTATCTACAGGGAGCAGTGTATGGTAATATCTACAGGGAGCCGTGTGTGTGGTAATATCTACAGGGAGCCGTGTGTGGTAATATCTACAGAGAGCAGTGTGTGGTAATATCTACAGGGAGCCGTGTGTGGCATTATCTACAGGGAGCAGTGTGTGGTAATATCTACAGGGAGCAGTGTGTGGTAATAACTACAGGGAGCAGTGTGTGTGGCTTTATCTACAGGGAGCAGTGTGTGGCATTATCTACAGGGAGCAGTGTGTGGTAATATCTACAGGGAGCAGTGTGTGGTAATATCTACAGGGAGCAGTGTGTGGTAATATCTACAGGGAGCCGTGTGTGGCATTATTTACAGGGAGCAGTGTATGACGATATCTACAGGGAGCAGTGTGTGGAAATATCTACAGGGAGCAGTGTCTGTTAATATCTACAGGGGGCAGTGTGTGGTAATATCTACAGGGAGCAGTGGCTTTTAATATCTACAGGGGGCAGTGTGTGGTAATATCTACAGGGAGCAGTGTGTGGCATTATCTACAGGGAGCAGTGTGTGGTAATATCTACAGGGAGCAGTGTGTGGTAATATCTACAGGGAGCAGTGTGTGGTGATATCTACAGGGAGCATTGTCTGTTAATATCTACAGAGGGCAGTGTGTGACAATATCTACAGGGGGCAGTGTGTGGTAATATCTACAGGGAGCAGTGTGTGGCATTATCTACAGGGAGCAGTGTGTGGTAATATCTACAGGGAGCAGTGTGTGGTAATATCTACAGGGAGCAGTGTGTGGTGATATCTACAGGGAGCATTGTCTGTTAATATCTACAGAGGGCAGTGTGTGACAATATCTACAGGGGGCAGTGTGTGGTAATATCTACAGGGAGCAGTGTGTGGCATTATCTACAGGGAGCAGTGTGTGGTAATAACTACAGGGGGCAGTGTGTGGCATTATCTACAGGGAGCAGTGTGGTAATATCTACAGGGGGCAGTGTGTGTGGTAATATCTACAGGGAGCAGTGTGTGTGGTAATATCTACAGGAGGCAGTGTGTGGTAATATCTACAGGGAGCAGTGTGTGGTAATATCTACAGGGAGCAGTGTGTGGTAATATCTACAGGGAGCAGTGTGTGGTAATATCTACAGGGAGCAGTGTGTGGTAATATCTACAGGGGGCAGTGTGTGGCATTATCTACAGGGAGCAGTGTGTGGTAATAACTACAGGGAGCAGTGTGGTAATATCTACAGGGGGCAGTGTGTGTGGTAATACCTACAGTGGGTAGTGTGTGGTAATATCTACAAGGAGCAGTGTGTGGTAATATATACAGGGGGCAGTGTGTGGTAATATCTACAGGGAGCAGTGTGTGGTAATATCTACAGGGAGCAGTGTGTGGCATTATCTACAGGGAGCAGTGTGTGGTAATATCTACAGGGAGCAGTGTGTGGTAATATCTACAGGGAGCAGTGTGTGGCACTATCTACAGGGAGCAGTGTGTGTGGTAATATCTACAGGGAGCAGTGTGTGTGGCAATATCTACAGGGAGCAGTGTGTGGTAATATCTACAGGGAGCAGTGTGTGGTACTATCTACAGGGAGCAGTGTGTGGTACTATCTACAGGGAGCAGTGTGTGGTACTATCTACAGGGAGCAGTGTGTGGTACTATCTACAGGGAGCAGTGTGTGGTAATATCTACAGGGAGCAGTGTGTGGTAATATCTACAGGGAGCAGTGTGTGGTAATATCTACAGGGAGCCGTGTGTGGCATTATCTACAGGGAGCAGTGTGTGGTAATATCTACAGGGAGCCGTGTGTGGCATTATCTACAGGGAGCAGTGTGTGGCATTATCTACAGGGAGCAGTGTATGACAATATCTACAGGGGGCAGTGTGTGGCATTATCTACAGGGAGCAGTGTATGACAATATCTACAGGGGGCAGTGTGTGGCATTATCTACAGGGAGCAGTGTGTGGTAATATCTACAGGGAGCAGTGTGTGTGGTGATATCTACAGGGGGCAGTGTGTGGTAATATCTACAGGGGGCAGTGTGTGGTAATATCTACAGGGAGCAGTGTGTGGTAATATCTACAGGGGGCAGTGTGTGGTAATATCTACAGGGGGCAGTGTGTGGTAATACCTGTAGTGGGTGGTAATATCTACAAGGAGCAGTGTGTGGTAATATCTACAGGGAGCAGTGTGTGGTAATATCTACAGGGGGCAGTGTGTGGTAATATCTACAGGGGGCAGTGTGTGTGGCATGATCTACAGGGAGCAGTGTGTGTGGCATGATCTACAGGGAGCAGCGTGTGGTAATATCTACAGGGAGCAGTGTGTGGTAATATCTACAGGGAGCAGTGTGTGTGGTAATATCTACAGGGGGCAGTGTGTGGTAATATCTACAGGCGGCAGTGTGTGGTAATACCTGTAGTGGGTGGTAATATCTACAGGGAGCAGTGTGTGTGGTAATATCTACAGGGAGCAGCGTGTGGTAATATCTACAGGGAGCAGTGTGTGGTAATATCTACAGGGAGCAGTGTGTGGTAATATCTACAGGGAGCAGTGTGTGGTAATATCTACAGGGGGCAGTGTGTGGTAATATCTACAGGGGGCAGTGTGTGTGGCATGATCTACAGGGAGCAGTGTGTGTGGCATGATCTACAGGGAGCAGCGTGTGGTAATATCTACAGGGAGCAGTGTGTGGTAATATCTACAGGGAGCAGTGTGTGTGGTAATATCTACAGGGGGCAGTGTGTGGTAATATCTACAGGGGGCAGTGTGTGGTAATACCTGTAGTGGGTGGTAATATCTACAGGGAGCAGTGTGTGGTAATATCTACAGGGAGCAGTGTGTGGTAATATCTACAGGGGGCAGTGTGTGGTAATATCTACAGGGGGCAGTGTGTGTGGCATGATCTACAGGGAGCAGTGTGTGTGGCATGATCTACAGGGAGCAGCGTGTGGTAATATCTACAGGGAGCAGTGTGTGGTAATATCTACAGGGAGCAGTGTGTGTGGTAATATCTACAGGGGGCAGTGTGTGGTAATATCTACAGGGGGCAGTGTGTGGTAATACCTGTAGTGGGTGGTAATATCTACAGGGAGCAGTGTGTGTGGTAATATCTACAGGGAGCAGCGTGTGGTAATATCTACAGGGAGCAGTGTGTGGTAATATCTACAGGGAGCAGTGTGTGGTAATATCTACAGGGAGCAGTGTGTGGTAATATCTACAGGGAGCCGTGTGTGGCATTATCTACAGGGAGCAGTGTGTGGTAATATCTACAGGGAGTAGTGTGTGGTAATATCTACAGGGAGCAGTGTGTGGCATTATCTACAGGGAGCCGTGTGTGGTAATATCTGTAGTGTGTGGTAATATCTACAGGGAGCAGTGTGTGTAGTAATATCTACAGGGAGCAGTGTGTGTGGTAATATCTACAGGGAGCAGTGTGTGGTAATATCTACAGGGAGCAGTGTGTGGTAATATCTACAGGGAGCAGTGTGTGGTAATATCTATTGGGGTGTATGGCATTATCTACAGGGAGCAGTGTGGCACCATCTACAGCGGGCACTGTATATATGGGGGCACAAACTGCCATTTTACTGCAGCTTTAAGAGAGTTCCCCCGCTAAGGGGCCCACTGTGTATCAGAGCTAAGTCTTCTAATGATCTCAGCACCTGTGTGTCCATCACATGACCATGGACAGAATTTTACCTACAGGAAGTAAACAATGAAGGTTCCAAGCGAATAACAACAAGCAGAGATCTTGAAAACCGTGAGAAATTAATACCGCAAGTATATTTGAAATTTGTATAACTTTCAATTATACAAAAAAGAATAACATGAATTTCCTAAAACTGGACAAACCTTATAAGTCCATAGTAGTAGGAAACCTTATAGATAACACGTTCCTTCTATCTTGTTCCTGTAGAAGTAGCAGATCCAGGATAGACCAGATCCAACCATGTCTGACCTCATTCCACAAGTGTTTTGATAATGGTATCAGTGCTCAAAGCAGAGAATTAGCAGAGCTTTGTGTAACCCGAGTGAGGCAGGTGACAGAAGCTCCAATTACATCTCCGAATGAGAGTCCTTACAAAGTCGCAACCAACTCTACAACCATCACAAAAAAATCACTTGCAACTTTTTTTCTCATAGGGAACCATTGAAATCGCATTGTAATCGTACTTTTACCATAATTCGTGGACGGCCTATCCAACGTAAGGTATCGATCAACCACTGGTCTGAACCTTGTGGCTCCCCAGTTGTGGTTTGATGCCGGGAGTAGTAGTTTCGCAATAGCCGGACAGCCACAGGTTGCATAACCCTACTAACATTCTCAGTAGGAAAAATCATATTTATTGAAGTCTTAAAAGAAGACAACAAATAAACATAATAAATGTAATAAAATACTGATAGCAATCAGGTAAGCAAATAAGACAAAGTCTACGAGATGAGCCTTGGTGTACTGATTAGGGTGTTTACAATCCTCCGCCCCTCAGGGCTATACCTATGTACTATTTATTTTTCCCACTCTCATGGGTCTATTGATGGGGTAAATACCAAAAGGGACTGTGATTTTATTCCAGCTGCCAACAGACGTTACCATTTTACCTTAAAAAAAAAAACATAAAACAATCTAAAATTCCCCAAAAATGTTTTTGAAAAGATAATAGTTGTGATTCTGAATTGTCAATAGCTAAACTTACTCAATTACCATACCTCCAAACCATCCCATCTCCCATCAAACGGACCTCAAAGAGTGGGGTTTATGAAAATATCCCCCAATGTGGTCATTTCTGGGGCAGAAAGATGGAGGTTTCTGGACAGAACGAGAGTGGGACTTAATAATGAGTCAAATCTTGGCAGATATTCAATTACTAGTGAGGATCAATTAAAATTTTTAACATTCAATGGGTTTCAGTTGATCATTTTTGGTATCACAGTTACAAAAAGTTATTATTGCATGTGGGTCGTCCATGACGTACCATTCCGACTTTTTCCTAGTTGTCAGCAATTAATGGGTCACATTTCATTGTACAAAACAACAGACGATCTGTCCAAATTTTCGATTTTTTTTTTTTTTTACTGGTGTTTAGCCATAAAGAAATATTTATGGTAAAACTGGTCAATTACCAGTGGGTCGGACTTTATAATAGGGGTATTTTTGTTTCTTAATTTTTTTTTTACTGGTTCTTTTTGACTGTCCTAAAAGTTTGTAATGTGATCGGCCTAAGTCAGGCAACCAATCGTGTGCCTATTTTACAGCAATGTCTATGGCCATCTGAAAACCTAAAAATTCAAGTGTAGTTAACCCAATATCCCATTTCCCCCATGTCACCGCACAGTCGTACAGGAAGCTGTGATATGGGGAGCTGTTTGTAAAGGTCCTTACAACTGTCCCTGTTCCTGCCTCTCACATGAAGGGAGCAAAGCATTGACCCTGCAGGGTCCAAAAAAATTATATTTTTGACTCTTCGACCCTGATCCTATTTTGTTTCTGAACCCCCATGATTGAGATATTGGGGTTACCTCCAGTCACACCTGATTTTTCACTGGCTTTAGATTTAGAACAATTTTTTGTTTAAGAGACTGTTGTGGAATGTCATCACAGTCCTTACAAAAGTTTATAGTGCAGTTTGTGCTGCAATAATTTGTCAGGATGTGGTTAAAAGAAGGAAGCAGAACTACGGCGGCGCTGCGATCACCACTAATAACTTGACTCTAATTCACTGGAAACCTCGTCTAATATTATCGTAACCTCTTACTTCAGCCGTTTCCTAGAGTTTTCGTGGGTTTCAGGGTATATTTACTGCTGATATACCGTGGACATTTACAGCGGGGATTTCTTGCAGCAAATGCGCAATGCAATAAAGTACCAGCGGAGTAAATGAAATGGCAAGTAATATTATCTACACGTTGCAGAATTTTTACGCACGTACATTGACCTGCGGTGCGAATTTTGAAAAACGCAACATGACGATGGTATTTGATAAGTTTATAAAAAAAAAAATGCAACTAAATTTGCATAAAAAATCTAAAAACTGCACCAAAAATGCAATATCAAGTGCAGATTTTACCTGCAGGATTATCTGTAGTTTTGATGCCGATTTTTGCATCAAATCCCGCAACGTGTGCATGTAGCCTAATGATGCGACAAAACCTACAAGTATTTACATGCGTATTTTGGTTATTGCTTTCCCACAATTGCAGTCACAGACTTGAATATAAGCTGTGACTACTCATCCATCATTTACCTGTTCACAAAGACCCTATCACTTTATTACTCTTTCAAGTCTACTATAATATGTAACTAAAATGGTAGCAAAACAAAACAAAAGTTAATATAACCATGTATAAAGTAAGAATTTCTATGTGCAGACATAGCAGAGCTGAGTTTGTCATTTGGTGCAACTCATTGTGATACTGCCGTCCACAAGTTATTTGCACTTTTCCAAAGAAATGCGGGTAAACTTATCCCAATGCAGCTCCAGTGAATTAAATGACAAGTCCGGCTCTGCTACATGTGTATGAAACTTTACTTGGTGTTAATATTCCCATTTGAAAAGTTGCGTTAAAATTATGTGCAGCCCATGATCAGCAATGTCCTATCAAGCCATTACACTATGATCTGAGATCCCAGAACATCTGTAGGAGAAGGAAGCTCCTTACCTGAGTAAGAGTCCAGTGTACACAGTCCTTGGCGGAACTTAATCCATGACTTCAACAACAGCTTCTTAGTAAATACACTTCCCAGACACCCAGGAACAAGTCAGCTCAAGCCTGAGATGTAAGAAAGCACCTGATTCTATGAAGTTCAGAGCAGAGGAATCTGAGAAGACTTCCAGTGATGTCATCAGCATGTCTTAAAGGAAATCTCCAGCCCTGCACATGTTCTATGACATGGGACTGCCACACTCCTCAACAGTCCTAGTACTCCTCCACAGTCCTAGTGCTCCTCCACAGTCCTAGTGCTCCTCCACAGTCCTAGTGCTCCTCCACAGTCCTAGTGCTCCTCCACAGTCCTAGTGCTCCTCCACAGTCCTAGTGCTCCTCCACAGTCCTAGTGCTCCTCCACAGTCCTAGTGCTCCTCCACAGTCCTAGTGCTCCTCAACAGTCCTAGTGCTCCTCCACAGTCCTAGTGCTCCTCCACAGTCCTAGTGCTCCTCCACAGTCCTCCTAGAGCTCAGTACACACCTGACTTAGTGAAAATAGTTGGACTTGCGAGGAATGTGGGTGATCTTGGATGTAGTGTGCCACCCATTCATTGCCAGGACACTTCCAGTACTTTCCATATCAAAGCTGCAAGTTAATGAGTGGCTAAACAGACACAAGGAATGAGTAGTCACATGTCACATCGGCAGGTTTGGCAATCCGGAAAGATGTCTACATTTGCAGAAGTTTGAAAAGTTGCCATATCTCACATTTTAGTTTTTAGTTTTTTTTTTATAGAACTTGATCGTTTATGGAAATGATGAAAGTTGAATAAGAATACAAAGGTATAAAAAAATAAATAAATAATAGGTTTTACATGAGGCATTCATAGGAAAAATCACAATGAGAACTTATCCTGCTGCTGGTTCATGCTCACCCACCACCTATTCCCAGACCGGAGAGGCTGGGGCCTGCTTGCCCCCTTATTTACCTCTGCCACAGGCTGGTTCTCCCTTCTGTCTGTGCCGTGGAGAATAACTGCGCCGGTTCTGGATAACTCGGTAGGGACTAATATATGGGATTTGGCTCCGCCTTAAAAGGCACCAGAGCTAACTCTATACTACCTTAACTGTTGGGTTTTCCTGCACTCGGTGGCTTGCAAAAGAAATGCCACCATCTGATGCCACATAAAGGGCAGAGATTATTACATTGATATTGCAATTTTTTTAATTGATCCCCTTCTTACCCTCAGACCTACTAGAGCCGCCTTAGATTGATCTACACCTTCTTACCACATTCAATGGTGTAAATCCCAGGTTGACAATCCCGTCAATCGTGATCAACCAGTAGATCGTGGGCAGGCGGGTCTTTAGTTCAGTACCAAAACTAATGGGCCGAACACATAGCCCCTACTAAATTACTGCTCATTGTGCAGCAAGAGATCGAAAGTTTCCTACGTAAATTGCCCATTTCCACCTGCCCGTCTCAGTACCTCATCCAAGGCAAGAAATGTACTGCTTAGTCGGTTAAGTTAGGGGTCAATGGGGCACTTTGATGGGACTATTAAAGAGGGCACTTAGATGGCACGCTTAAATGGGCTGTTCAACATCAGGAAAAGAGGTGTGCTTTTTTTTTTCCCGAAACAGCGCCACCCTTGACGAAGGGCTGGGTCTGATATTGCAGCTTATCCCTGTTTACTTGAAAGGGGATAAGCTGCAATACTAGAAACCGTGGACCTGTTTATCTAATATTGGACAACCCCTTAAAAGAAGGGGGGCTCTGATGGTATTATTTAGGAGAATGGTCATTTCGATGACACTGTTAAGGAGGACACTCTGATGGCACTGTTAAGGGGGGCACTCTGATATCGCTGTTAAAAGGGGTAATTCTGATGGCACTAATAAAGGGGAAACTCTTATGGCACTGTTATGGGGGGCACTCTAACGGCACTGTAAATAAGGACACCTATGGCACTGTTAAAGGGGGCACCTTGATAGAACTGCTAAGAGGGGCCCTCTGGTGGCACTGTAAAGAAGGGCACTTCTATAGCACTGTTAAATGGGGAACTCTGATGGTAATAATAAAGAAGTAAAAGTTAAAAAAGACTTTATGACAAGACATGTTATTAGTACAGTATGTGGCCTCGTGTGGTCTACTGTTATTTTTGTGCAAGATCTAAAGATACTTCCAAATTATTGTAGTAGAGCTCCACACCTCCAAAGGAGCCAAAGTACCCACTATAACTATAATAGTATCCAGTTTTAAGAGGCTTTGTCACCAGATTATAAGTGCCCTGTCCCCTATATAATCTGATCGGCGCTGTAATGTAGATAACAACAGTGGTTTTTATTTTGAAAAACGATCATTTTTGAGCAAGTTATAAACAATTTTACATTTATGCTAATTCGTTTTCTTAATAGACAACTGGGCGCTGTAAAGAGGAGTGTATGACGCTGACCAATCAGTGACCAATCAGCGTCATACACTTCTCTCCATTCATTTCCATCTGTACTCACAGCACAGCATGATCTTGCGAGATCACGTTGTGCTGTCGCTTACTCCCACAGTAACTTTACCGAAGTGCTTTACCAAAGCGCGAGATCACGCTGTGCGGTCATTTATGTCCATCTGTACACACAGCACAGCGTGATCCCGCTAGATCACGCTGTGCTGTGTGAGTAAGTCCCACAGAAACTTTACCAAAATGTCGGGATTGTGAATAGACATCGCGTCCTGGCTGGAGGTGATGTCTATTCACTCTCAAGACACTTCAGTAACTTTACTGTGGGTGTATGTGACAGCACAGCGTGATCTAGCGGGATCACGCTGTGCTGTGTGTACAGATGGACATGAATGGAGAGAAGTGTATGACGCTGATTGGTCACTGATTGGTCAGCGTCATACACTTCTCTTTACAACGCCCACTTGGTCAAAAAGTAAAAAAATGCCCAGTTGTCTATTAAGAAACTAATTAGCATAAATATAAAATTTCTCATAACTTGCTCAAAAGTGAATGTTTTTCAAAATAAAAACCACTGTTGTTATCTACATTACAGCGCCGATCAGATTATGTAGGAGACGGGGCACTTATAATCTGGTGACAGAGCCTCTTTAAGAGCCCCCAAAATAAAGCAAGTGCATTACAGTGTAAGGGTACATCAAACCTCGAGTCGTTGTGGTTTCGGTTATGCTTATGGTTACTAATGCGTCTTACCACGACGTGTACGCTGTAAAAAAGCTAAAGACATAGGAAAATGGCAGAGGAGGGAGAAAGTGTTTTCAGGTACCGGGGATCTTAGGGTGTTTTCTGTCCAGACCAAAAAGTAACATGAAAATCTATTTAAAAAATGTGAATAATTTTTTTCAATTGATACTTCCTGTAGTTCAGAGAAGCAAAAACAAAATAGAATTAAAAGAGTAATAATTTCATCAGTCAGATGGCACCAGACAATAATATTAAGGCCTCATGCCAACTGTCGTATTATGCCCACCATGACCGTCGTATTATGGCTCCAAACAAACTCAGCGTTTTAAGGAGCCGTGATATGGCACCCATAGAAGACTATAGGACCATAATGTCTGATTTCATATGGAGGTTTTTCTGTTGAATTTCCATGTTCCATCAGATTGCATATTACAGAGGTACCTTTCCTAGAAGCACTGCTAACAATACGTTCTTATATAGCGGCACCATATGGTGGCCCACAGAGAGCCTGTGGCTCCACGGGACAGAACCCTGGGACACACAAATGCTGGCGAGTGTAAGTGTCACCACTGCTGGATTAAGTAGACCATAGGCCCTGGGCTGTTACCCAAACTTGGGCCCCACTTCTCCTGCCGCGCCGTAACTATTGTTAACACTATCTTTTTGTGCAAGCCTTAACAAATGGGTGTTACGATACCTCTTATCACAGGGCTGTGTCCCTACATGCTGACAGTCTCCAACCATCGTTGACAGTATCACACTGTGCAGGGACACAGCCTCCTGACAAGGAGAATGGTAACACGCATCTGTCTATCTGTCCTGGACCGCAGAAAGACTTTTCGTGAAATAGAAGGATTTCCTATAATAAACATGTCAGGAGCGGTGACAGATTCTCTATACATCCAGTGACTCACAGGTCACGACTTCTCAGATTCCAGTAGTTTTTTTTCCTCTTTTCTTCTCCAGCCGGTCCAGACGATTTCTACAGGCCATGACCCATTTCTGCAGAATTTGACACTCAGATGTCTTCGGCTTCACACTTTTCCAACATTTCCACACCTATAAACGAAGATAACATTATCATGGTGCCACACACTATGCACCTAAATATAATAGCATGATGCACTGCGCCCCTGATTGAAATAGTACCAAACACTGTGCCCCTGAATATATTAATAACCACACACTATGCCCCTGTATATAATAGAATCAAACACTGTGCACCTGAATATAATTGTTTCACACACTGTAAAGTAAAGCACCACATACACAGTGCCCCCTGTAGATTGGGCCATAACCCCCATGTAGATAGTGCCACAAACATCTCCGTGTAGACATTGCCACACACAGCCCCCCTATAGATAGTGCCACACAGCTCTCCCCCCATTGTATATAGTGTCACACAGAGCTCCCCCTTATAGTGTCACACAGCGCTACCCCCTTGTATATAGTATCCCACAGCGCTTCCCCTTGTATATAGTGCTACACAGTGCTTCCCCCCTTGTATATAGTGTCACACAGCGCTTCCCCCCTTGCCCTTGTATATAGTGTCACACAGCGCTCCCCCTTGTATATAGTTTCAAACAGCGCTTCCCTCCCTTGTATATAGTGTCACACAGCACTTCCCCCTTGTATATAGTGCTACACAATGTTTCCCCCATTCTTGTATATAATGTCAAACAGCGCTTCCCCCCCCTGCTTGTATATAGTGCCACACAGCGCTTCCCCCCCCTTGTATATAGTGTCACACATCGCTTCCTTCTTGTATATAGTGCTACACAATGCTTCCCACATTCTTGTATATAGTGTCACACAGCGCTCCCCCCTTGTATATAGTGCTACACAGCGGTTCCCCACTTGTATATAGTTTCACACAGTGCCTCCCTCCCTTGTATATAGTGTCACACAGCGCTTCCCCCTTGTATATAGTGCTACACAATGCTTCCCCCATTCTTGTATATAGTGCCACAAAGCGCTCCCCCCCCTTGTATATAGTGCTACAAAGCTCTTCCCCCCTTCTTGTATAGTGCTTCACAGCGCTCCCCCTTGTATATAGTGCTACACAGTGCTTCCCCCCTTCTTGTATATAGTGTCACACAGCGCTTCCCCCCTTCTTGTATATAGTGCCACACAGCGCTTCCCCCCTTCTTGTATATAGTGTCACACGGCGCTTCCCCCCTTCTTGTATATAGTGCCACACAGTGCTCCCCCTTCTTGTATATAGTGTCACACAGCGCTTCCCCCCTTCTTGTATATAGTGCCACACAGCGCTCCCCCCCTTGTATATAGTGCTACAAAGCTCTTCCCCCCTTCTTGTATAGTGCTTCACAGCGCTCCCCCTTGTATATAGTGCTACACAGTGCTTCCCCCCTTCTTGTATATAGTGTCACACAGCGCTTCCCCCCTTCTTGTATATAGTGTCACACAGCGCTTCCCCCCTTGTATATAGTGCTACACAGCGCTTCCCCTCTTCTTGTATAGTGCTGCACAGCGCTCCCCCCTTGTATACAGTGCTACACAGTGCTTCCCCCCTTCTTGTATATAGTGTCACACAGCGCTTCCCCCCTTCTTGTATATAGTGTCACACAGCGCTTCCCCCCTTGTATATAGTGCTACACAGCGCTTCCCCTCTTCTTGTATAGTGCTGCACAGCGCTCCCCATTTTTATACAGTGCTACACAGTGCTTCCCCCCTTCTTGTATATAGTGTCACACAGCGCTTCCCCCCTTCTTGTATATAGTGTCACACAGCGCTTCCCCCCTTGTATATAGTGCTACACAGCGCTTCCCCCCTTCTTGTATAGTGCTGCACAGCGCTCCCCCCTTGTATATAGTGCTTCACAGCGCTCCTCCCTTTGTATATAGTGCTACCCCCTTCTTGTATATAGTGCCACACAGCGCTTCCCCCTCCTCCCCAAAAAAAACAAATAAAATAAAAAATATTTTACTTACCTTGCCCCGTTTCCGCAACGGACGGAGCGCTACACATCCTCCGGACGGGACGCATGCGTAAAACAGCCTGATGCAGTGATGTCATCACGCCGGCCTGCACGGGGAGTCTTCCCAGCGCCTTATAGGCTGCAGGCCTAATGTTGCCTGCTGTCTATAGTATCTATTTGTATCTGCGTCTTGAGGATGCAAAGACGGTGAATGTGGCTGTCGCCAGCACCAGGGCCCCCTTCGGTGCTAGCGACGCCATCGGGCATGAGGGGGACCCGTGGCCGTCCACCCGAACCGCCCTAATGATGATCCGCCACTGGGTGTCGCTGACAGTAAAACCACACGGGCATGATGCATATTACATGCGGATATCCAGCATAATACGGTACCAGCAACGTAAATGAGATGCCAAGTTATTTCATCTACACATTGCAGAATTGTTCCGCACATAAATTGATCTGCCGTGTGGATTTTAAAATTCGCAGCACGTCAATTTATCTTGCGTCTCAGAATTGCAACTGACAAGTTTGTGAGAAAAAAAAAAAGCACCAAATTCCGCAGCATAAAAACTGAACCTTTTTCCACATAAAAATGTAAATACCCCCCTTAAAAATCGAACATCTCAATATTAAGTGCAGATTCTTCCTGCGGAATTACCTGTGTTTACCTGCGTTTTTTATGCTAATTTTCTGCATCAAATTACGCAACGCGTTCCTGCAGCCTAAAGGATGTCGCAAATACTTGGGGAAATGGCGCTCCATCTATTTCTCTGTTCTCTTCTGTGCAAGTATTGAAGTTTTTTCTTCTTGTTCTGCAGCTACTGTATACAGCCAAAAATAATTTCAACAATTTTTTTTATTTATTGCCAATTCAAATGACATCAATATATCATAAAAGATGAGTTCAACAAGAAGATATAGTATCATTAAATGCCGGCCTTAGGGATGTGCGTCTTTTACAGTAAAACTGAAGGGGGCGCCACTGGCCCTGATGGCATTAGAGATTGCAACCTCTATCCCACATGGCCATATTATTTGGCCACTGTATGTATTATTTGGGCACTACATGGTGAGCCATAAGACAAGAGGCATCAATAAAAGGTACTGCACAGGGTACCATCCTACGGTCGGCCTTACATACATCAATGGTAAAAACACGAAGTTCTTTTTTTGTTAATACATCACCAAAACATTCATTATATTGGATTACATATCCATGGCACTAAATATGAATTGTTCCTGTACCTGTTCCCGTGTCCTGACGATACATGTATTCCGGCACAGTCTTGTCATGCTTAGGGTATGTTCACACACACCATTTACGGACGTAATTCGGGCGTTTTTGCCCCGAATTACGTCCGAAATAGCGGCTGCAAAGCGTCGGCAAACATCTGCCCATTCATTTGAATGGGTCTTACGATGTTCTGTGCAGACTGTCTTTTTTTTACGTGCCGCTGTCAAAAGGTGGGGCGTAAAAAAGACGCCCGCGTCAAAGAAGTGCCTGTCACTTCTTCAGACGTAAATGGAGCCATTTTCCATTGACTCCATGGAAAAACAGCTCCATTTACGTCCGTAATGGACGCAGCGAAATAGCGCCTCAACATGCCATTACGGCTGAAATTACGGTGCTGTTTTCTCCTGAAAACAGCCCCGTAATTTCAGCCATTACGGACGCTGCCGTGTGAACATACCCTTATTGTTACCTCTATGGGAGACAAGGCCGTATATACCATAGAGGCAGACCATGGAGAAGGTGGCCCCAGCTCAGGTTAGTTACTGGATGGTAGGAATATAAGCAAAGCTCCATCGCTATATAGATACTGCAATGTTAGCAAAGAAGGGAAGGAAGCAATCAGAGGGTCATGCTGCCCTTTTCTTCTAGCAGGGATGGGATTGGGGCAAAGAACCACTGAATCCTCCGTATAGGGTGTGTGGTGGTGTTAACCAACTCCAAAGTGGGGCCACACTGAGATGTTAGGGTCCTTTTACACCGGCCAATCTTGGCCGTAACAACCAGCGCCGATCAATGAGACAGTTTGTTGATCGGCGTTCGTTTGCTCCTTTCAGGAGCTATGATTGGTTATGTATGGGAATTAGCGATCGTTCTCTATTCTTTATATGTGTCTAGTGGGAGGAACCTAAAACAGGTCTGTGTAGCATGGAGAAGCAGTCTGCTGTACAGACCTCACTTCCATAAATGAAGCTACATGAATATACCTCAGGGCCACATAGCCAGGGAGTGGTTACTAGTAAAGCTACAAGAAGAAAACTAAATGTAGATTATGAAAAAATGTTGCCAGGACTAGGGGGGTTTAGAAACCCCTTCTCAGGTACCCTATTATTCTAAGTTAATAGTGGACAGACCTCCATCAATTAGCCGGAACATCAATTAAGAGTTTGTCTCTATCTGGAGAACCCAACTTGTTTGTGCTTTACATGGACAGGCCATATATTTCAAGATGAACAGTGTAATGCTTTATTTCTCCTCAGGGGGCACTGTAGGGAAAAACTACCGCTTGCTGATAGGTTCCCACAGATTGCAGGTGATTGCAGATTGTAGTGTGTGGGATACACTAAGAGGAGCTAATTTTCGGGAGACTTTTTTAATAAAATGAGCGGGCAAGGTGTATGCCGTTACTAGGGGCAGCTTTAAGAATAATACAGCTCAGATATATACAAATGAATATATTATTGTTGATGTTGACAATATTGTGAGAATTTCCCAAGCTGACTGAACACGGTAAACCAGTGCTGGCGGTCACATTGCTAGTGGAATAAGGAATATAACTGAATAATGCCAAAATCTCTGTTTATCTGCTAACCAAATGCCGAGCAGTGTTTATATAATGGTTGTCTGATACTGTCTGCGATAACACTGTTTGGATAACCTTGTATTACATACCTTGCGCTGCCATGTCTGCTCGTTCCCATACTATAACAAGATTATACACCACAAGGAGCTCAGACAGCTAGAGATACAGACAAAGGAATAAGTCGAGACAAAACCAAGACAAGTGTAAGAGCAGTCAAGCAGTTATATCATACAGTACAGATTTTTCTAGGACTCCAGAATATTTCTGCAAGCAGCAGTTATCCCAGGGGGCCTGTAGATGGCAGTATTGCTTATTTCTGTTTTATTTATTAAAAAAGTATTCATGTTACTGTAGCTTTTAATGGGGTTAAGTCATGAAAACAACCGTTTTTCGAGGTGAAGCCTGCACGGGGCTCTGTGGCTGCCAAACATACATTTCCTATGCAGCGGCCACTTTATGGGAAAGGTAGTATTATATGGCGGCCATTCAAATGATAGTAATACAGGGAGGGCCAGGCCGCCAGAGTGGAAGCCACTGGTACTTATTGGCTATCCGATGTTGCTTATAGAGAGGAACCCCTCCTCTATGACGGCCATAGACCCTAATAGGGCAGATATCTTGTGGTAGTCTTAGTGACTACCCTTTTAAATTCTTTTTTGACATGAGCTCCCACAATTCCTAGTCTCTTAAGGTTGGGATATATAGCACTGTTCATAATATTTCGGATTTTCCTGCTTCTTCCTAGATAAAGACTTGGTATATTACAACTGCAGTAGCACTTAAGGCATTCCTCCGTCCAAAAATTTTAAGTTCAAAACCAGAAAATCTTGTCTTCCGATCTTCTGCCTCATATTTCAAGTCTGGGTGATTATGTTGCATGTTTTCTGGGCTCACCCCTCTTGTCCTTGTCAGTCATATGTTGCGAAGAGTCCACTGGATAGGTGATAACTGGTAGGTCGATGGGGGTTCGACTGCTGGAACCGTCATCGATCACCAGAAAGGGAGTCCTGCTGCTCTATTCAATTTCTCTGGGACTGACAGTGATAGTCAAGCACTCAAACCCCCACCGATCTACCCAGGGCCGGCGTCAGCACCCGTGAACCAGGGCAAGTGCCGGGGCCCACTGAACTTGGGGGGCCCACTCGGCCCACGCTGCCATCGTCACCGCATCACTGTCCATATATGGACAGTGATGTCAGGAGGAGAGAAGGAGTCCCTGGTAGAGCACTAGCCGCTCTGCTCCAGGACTCCGTCTCTGAGGAAGCCCCTGACATTACTGACCATACATGGACAATGTTGTCAGGAGCAGAGCAGTGTCCCTGGCAGAGTGCTAGTAGCGCTCTGCCCGGGACTTCGGCTCTGGGGTTGCCACTGACATCATTAGCCTTATATGGACAATGATGTCAGGGGCTTCCCCAGAGCCGGAGTCCCGGAGCAGAGCCTTTACTAGCGCTCTACCTGGGACTTCAGCTCTGCTCCAGACAGTACTATCCTTATATGGACAGTGATGTCAGGAGCAGAGCAGGAGTCCCAGGCAGAGTCCTATTAGTGCTCTGCCTGGGACTATGGCACTGGGGTTGCCCCTGACAACACTGTCCATATATGGACAGTGATGTCAGGGGCTTCTTGTTAAGCAGAATCCCCAGCCAGAGCATGGGCAAAGCTCTGGCTGGGGATTCCACTCCTAGGGGGAACCCCAAAGGTGCTACTTACAGAGAGGGGGGCTGTGTGGCACTACCAGGGAGGGTAGCTGTGTGTCAATACCTAGGAGGAGCGGGCTGTGTGGCACTATCTGGGAAGAGGGTTGTAAAGGATTTGCCAGACACAGCTTCTTTGTCGACGCCCCTGGTTAATCAGCTTCATCTGTTCCTAGGTCTGCTAGAGTGACTCGATCTGATACCACTCAGGTGGTAGGCTGAGGAGTGGGAGAACCTATCACAGCCTGGCCAGACGGTTCTGCTCCCGCCCTTGGTCTATTTATACCTTCATTTGCTGCTTGTCCGTTGCCTGTGATTCTCTTGTTTCCTGGCTCTGCTGTTCCTGCTATTACCATTGACGTCTGCTTCATTTTGACCCTGGCTTGTCTGACTATTCTCCTGCTCTGCTTTTGTTACCACATTCTCTCCTGGTTTGACTCGGCTCGTCCACTACTCTTGTTGCTCACAGTGTTGCCGTGTTGCCGTGAGACATAACAAAATATTTTTTTATTGAAATAAAAACTCCCCCACTCTTTCACTATTTTGTTTAAAAAAAATAATAATCATTGTAGTACAGCGAATCTACAGTGTAGTCTAAACGGTCCATAACAAAAAAAATAAAGTTAGTAATATACCGCTACTCCTTCATTCCTTGCTCCTGTTGTGAACCGTGCAAAAAGCACTCACAAAACGCGTCAAAAGACACGCGTAAAAAAAACACGTAAGAAACGCCTGTATTTTAAAAGGTGCTTCACAAGAAATGCTAGTGTTTGTCACATTTACACATTCTTGTTTTTTTTAGCGCTGTTTGAACGTGCCCTGAGGGAATTATTTTTCAGTGGCCCCTACTTTATATTGCGGCGCAGTGGAGAAGACAGACGTCTGCTGTAGGTGAGTATAAGATTTTTATTTTTCATATTACTAACTTTATTTTTTTTTTGTTTTGCAGGTTCCGCTGGACCGTTTGGACTACATCGTAGATACGTTGGCCTACTTCGATAACAAGCTTTTTTTGTAAATAAAATGGTTACCGAGGGTT
Organism: Rhinoderma darwinii; assembly: GCF_050947455.1. Classification (NCBI taxonomy): domain Eukaryota; kingdom Metazoa; phylum Chordata; class Amphibia; order Anura; family Rhinodermatidae; genus Rhinoderma; species Rhinoderma darwinii. The sequence continues at coordinate 464,899,952 of NC_134688.1, read as the reverse complement.
GTGTGGGGGAGTTTTTTTTTCCATAAAAAAATAATTTCTTAGGGTGTATTCACACAGTGCGATTTTGCTGCATTTTCACTGCTCAGCCAAAACCGCATCTAAAAAATTGTGGTAAAAATGCCTGCGTTTTCGATGTGATTTTCGACGGTGTCATCGAAGTTGTCCAACGAGTTCACTGGAATGGGAGTAGGCTGTAATACTGTGAACCGCAACTAAAAGTAAAAATTAGTTAAATAAAGGGGTTTTTTTATGTAAAAAAAATTTTTAAATTAAAGGTTTAAAAAAAAAAACCCTTTTCCCATATTCCCCATAGAGCATAGTAAAAAAAATAAATAAATAAACATAATTGGTATCGCCGCGTCCATAAAAGTCTGAACTATCACAATATATCATTATTTAACCCACACGGTGAACGCCGTAAAAAACAAACCATTGTAAACGCCAGAATCTCTATTTTTTGGTCACATCATCTCCTACACAAAATGAAATAAAAAGTGATCAAAACATTGCATGTACCCCAAAATGGTAGCATTAAAAACTACAGCTTATCCCACAACAAAATAAGCCCTCATACCACTTAATCGACGGAAAAATAAAAAAGTTATGGCTCTCAGAATTTGGCAACACAAAATAAATTTTCTTTTTTACACTTAGTTTTTTACTTGTAAAAGTAGTAAAAAACTATATATATATTTGGTATCGCCGTAATCGTATTGACCCACAGAATTAAATTAACATGTTGTTTTAATTGTACAGTGAATTCCGTAAAAACAGCGCGCAAAAAACCATGGAGGAAACGCTGTTTTTTTCATTTTCTACCCCACAAATAATTTTTTTCCAGTTTTCTAGTACATTATATGGCATAATAAATGGTGCTATGAAAAACTACAACTCGTCCCGCAAAAATCAAGCCCTCATAGGACTATATCGACAGAAAAATAAAGAAGTTATGGCTTTTGGAAGGTAAGGAGGAAAAAACGAAAATGAAAATCTGAAAAAGGGCTGCGGCGGGAAGGGGTTAATAATCTTTATTTCACATTTATTATTTATTTCGCTAGTCCCACTAGGGGACTTTACTGTGCGATCTTCCGATCGCTGCTATAATGCTCTGGTATACTTCGTATACCAGAGCATTATTGCCTGTCAGTGTAAGGCTATGTTCACACGGGGTATTTTGCCGAGTTTTTTGACGCGGAAACCGCGTCGCAAAACTCGGCAGAAACGGCCCGAGAACGCCTCCCATTGATTTCAATGGGAGGCGTCGGCGTCTTTTTCCCGCGAGCAGTAAAACTGCCTCGCGGGAAAAAGAAGCGACATGCCCTATCTTCGGGCGCTTCCGCCTCCGACCTCCCATTGACTTCAATGGGAGGCAGGAGAAAGCGTATATCTCGCTGTTTTATGCCCGCGGCGCTCAATGGCCACGGGCGAAAAACGGCGCGATAATTGCCGCGAAAATCGCCGTGCAGGGAGAGGAATATCTGCCTCAAAGTTCCAAACGGAATTTTGAGGCAGATATTCCTCCCCCAAAATACTCCGTGTGAACATAGCCTAAATCTGACAGGCAATCTGTTAGGACGTGCCTCCGGCGGGTCCTAAGAGGCATATGTCCAGGGCAGACCTGGGGGCTTTTATGAAGACCCCGGCTGCCATGACACCCCATCGGAGACCCGCGATTGCATTTGCGGGCCGCTGATGGGTGACAGAGGGAGCTCATTCCCTCTGTAAACAAGTTAAATGCCGCGGTCGCTATTGACGGCGGCATTGAACGTGTTAAACTGCCGCGATCGAAGTAAACTTAGATCGCGGGCGTTGGAGCAGGAGCTCAGCTGTCATCAGACAGCAGAGCCCCGGCACCAGCCTGCACGGGAGACCCGTGCAGGACTTAGACTGGGCTGACGTGAAAAGGCATCAGCCTAGCCTAAAGCCCCTTAGTGGCTAATGTTAAAAGGCGTATTGGTGGTCACTAAGGGGTTAATAAAAATTACAGTAAAAAAATAAATAAAACCATTTTTTAACAATAAAAAGTGGTTTTATTTAGTAAAAGTGTAAAAAATAAATAAAAGTACACATATGTGGTATCGCCGCGACCGTAATGACTCCAGTAATAAAGTTAATATGTAATTTAAACCGTAAGGTGAACACCGTAAAAAACAAAACGCAAAAAATAATGGCGAAATTGCTATTTTTTTCCATTGCCCCCCCAAAAAGTCATCATAAAAATGAATCAATAAGTCCCATGCACCCCAAAACAGTACCAATCAAAACTACGTCTTGTCCCGCAGAAAACAAGCCCAAAAAATCACTACATTGATGGAAAAATAAAAATGTTACGGCTCTTGGAAAGCGACGATGCAAAAACAAATAATTTTAGTTCAAAAGTGTTTTTATTGTGCAAAAGTCGTAAAACATAAAAAACCTCCACATATGTGGTATCGCCGTAATCGTACCGACCCATAGAATAAAGGTCACATGTTATTTACGCCGCACAGTGAACGGCGTCAATTTAAAAACGCATAGAACAATGGCGGAATTTCAGTTTTTTTTTATAATCCCCCCACAAAAAAGTTAATAAAAGTTAATTAAAACATTACATGTACCCAAAAATGGTGCTATTAAAAAGTACAACTAATCCCGCAAAAAACAAGTCCTCATACAGCTATGTAGACGAAAAAATAAAAAAGTTATAGCTCTTTGAATGAGACTATAGAAAAACAAATAAAATAGCTTGGTCATTAGGGCCTAAAATGTGCTGGTCACTAAGGGGTTAATCTTCGATCTACATTCACACAGTAATAAAAATAAAGGTGATGGAATTAAACAAAAACACAAAAATTTATTTTATTAACGTCTTGGAGAATTTTCCTTTTTTTAACTTTCGCTCTTCCATCAAACAGCAATTGCATTGTGAATTTTTTTTCCTGCAGCGTTTACCAGGCAGGGTTAAATAACGTGATATTTTAATAGTTCGTACTTTTACTACTTTTTTATTGTTTACATATTTTCATAGTTTTTTTTAACAAAGTTATTTTTTGATTTTTCAAAATTGTATTAAAAATGTTTTTTGTCTCCCTATGGGATTTTACTAGGCAATCCTTAGATCACTCACGCAATACACTGCAATGTACTTATGTATTGCAGTGTATTGCCTTTATCTGTGCTCTACTATTAAGTCTTGCCTCTGACAAGGCGTAATAATAGATCACTGATGTCAGACCTGGAGTCCTTCAATAGGAATTCGGCTGCCACGGCAAACGATCGGCATCCCGTGATTTTGTCAGGTCGCTATTGACCATGGCATCTGAGGGGCTAAATGTCTGAGATCGGAGTTCTCTCAGATTCCAGCTATTGCAGGCGGGTGTCAGCTGTTTCAGCCCGCACCATCTTGGTCCATCTAGTACCATCTTGCACCATCTACGTCAGATGTTGCCAGGGGTTAAAAAAAATAATTCACAGATATGACATCTTCTTCTGTGGAAAATGTAAGTACACCCTAAGCTTGAATATCTGGTATTGTTCCCACTGGAAGAAACAACCTTCAGCAGGAGTTATCAGTCTCAACATTTTTTCCCACTCCTCCATGGAGAATTTTTTGAGTTTCAATATTTAAGGGGTTTCTTGCAACCACAGCTTGTTATTACATCCCCTCCCCCACAGCATCTTGATATCTACTAACACCATGCTTTACAGTGCTGGCATCATATTCTTCCAGTGAAATGTAGTCTTTGGTTTTTACCACACGTCTTCTGATCTTATGGCAAAATAAGTAGATGTAATTTGTGCTGCCTCTTTCTAATGGTGGACTCCTGCACTGTGACATCAGTAGTGGTGAAAGGTCCCGTGATGCCATTCTTGGCTTCTTAGAGACGTCTTTGAGTATCTGCTCTGCTTTTGGGCTGATTTTGCAGGGACAGCCTGGGCAAGTTAACAGCGGTATGAAATCTCCTCCATTTATGAATGATTTTCCAGACAGTGGAATGTTTTTTTCTGTATTAATCCTGCCGAAAATAAAATCATGGCGTGCTTCATCGGATGCTGTAAGAAGGTATTCTTCCCTAGTAGCATTGCTCTGGACACATTTCACCTGACGCCATACAACCTTCATGAAACATGTGTTTATCAATGGAGGGCACTGAATGACGTACCTAGTCACATGCTCCTCCAGCAACGGCCATGTTCAGAACAGGGAGCACCGTACTGTCTGTGGAGAAGGCTATACTAACAAGGGGATGATTCAGGCTCAGGGGACCCCAAAAGTTTCAGATTCTGCCGAATCCAAAATATTTGGGAAATTCAGACCAAATTCGATTTGTGTACAATCAATTCACTTATCTCTAATCTCCACCCATCACACATTGATGACCTAAGCGGATCCTGAAAAAACCCTTCAAAGTAGCACTATGGTTCTCCCCTCCCCCCCTCTCCGGGTGAAAAAGTGCGGAAATGCACATGATCTCCATTCTGATTTCCTAAATCCTACATCGTCTGCTATATGGACCGGAAATCAGTCTCTCAACTAGAGCCGCCATATTAGTCTCATAGACTTGCATTGACGTCTGGTTCTTGCCGAATTTGGGTGGTCGAAGTCGTGTAACCCCACGTGACCTCCACTCACGGCGTCCTGTAAAATACAGCACCCGGTAGGACAATACACTGGACTACCTTGCACCTCATCACATTTTAAACAAAGGGGACGGCAAAAAGAATAGATGGGGTTTTCCAATGATTTTATGGGTTCCTAGGCAACATTTTGGCATTGACGAGTCCAATTTATTGCAATGTAGGTGCTCCTGTTTTCTAACTTTTGATATAATATGATGCTGCTAGTATCAGTAGACCGAATTGGAAAGGATTCCAGGGAATTGGTGCAGCACAAGAGAAATCCTGGTGGTAGCGCTACAAAGGCCTGAGAATAGAGGAAAAGAAAGTAACTTATTAGGCAGGTTCTTAAATACACAAAAAAAGATTATGTCTACTCTATGTCATACACTTCTCTTCATTTGTGCCCAGCTTTATTCACAGCACAGCGTGATCCCGCGAAATCACGCTGTGACATCACTCTCCCGCAGTTCCTTCACCGGAGCGACGGGAGAATGACGAAACATCGGCTCCAGTCGTGCCAGGACTGCTGCTGAGGAGGATAATCGTCCTGGCACGGCTGGAGCCGATGTTTGGTCATTCCCACGTTGCACCGGTGAAGGAACTGCGGGAGAGTGACGTCACAGCGTGATCTCTCGAATAGTTATCAGCATCAAAGCGTTCATTAGATTAGGTAGAATATAGGGAAGAAATAAACTGGTGACAGAGTCTCTTTAAGGTCCTTTGCTCGTTCCCGATCATTTTCCTGTGCAAACAAATGGCAAAAATATTATCGTTGTCGGCAGCACATCTCCCTGTGTAAACAGGGGGACGCGCTGCCGAAATGATAGAAATGCCGAAATGATAGAAATGTATGGGGGCGAGCAATCGGAGTAACGAGTTGTCGTCCCTATGCATTGCCCCTTGTGAAAGGAGCAGCCGTGCACCGATCAACGAGCTGTCTCGATGATCAGTGCCGGTCGGGCCGTGTAAGACCACCTTTAGACATGTGCTCTTACTCCTGTATTTGGCTCAAAAACTTTCTCAAAAACTGCTTTGAAAACTGCATGTGTGCCTAAGACTATATTCACACAAGCGTTACAGATTTACACGCATAAAAAACGCACGTAAATCTGTCCGCATGCGTTGCATTTTCCATCAGGGTGCTTTGCGTGTGGCATGTATTTTTCACGCACTTGCAAGCACTTCTTTTTTTTTTACAATGTAATTGATGCGTGAAACACGGACAGCACCCATTGACTTCAATGAGCGACTAGGTGCATGAAAACGCACTAATATAGGACATACAGTGAGTTTCACAAACGGACTCTCGCTGCAGGAAAAACTCCCGCATGTGTGAATAGCCTCATAGAAATCAATGTGGCCGTGCGTTTCAACCCACAGCACACAGACGAGAATCACACTCGTCTGAACGAGCCCTTATACTACAACACTTGCTATAGAATAAAGACTCCCTAACTGCCTTACTACACAGTTTCATTCTCTATACTTGTTATCTATCATATGGCATATATCAAGGAGCAGAATCAGCCTTGATCTCCAGGATTATAGCGCTCATGAAAGAACCTGCAGTCGTCTCTTTAGCTACCATTGCGTGAAATCTGACTGTGTACGAGGTCTTTTCGTGGTGCCATATCTTGTGTACAAAGCAGTGATATTACACTGCACGCACCAGCAAACATAATATTTCATGACGCAGCGGCCCTTAAAGCAAATGTTATTCGTGGCACGGTGAAAGGAAAGAATTTGACAAATATTTAAAAAAATATATTAATTAAAATAATAGAATTGTTAAAAGCTGGGCAGTTTTAGTTTTTTTTCAGGGAAACGTGGGAAAAGAAATAAGGACATACTTGCCAACTTTTTAGACGGGACACAAGAGACATAAAGTCAAAAGTTTTTTCTCTTATGTCCCGCCCATTTATATAGGACGTGCTCCCAAACGACAGCATTTTTATCACAAATGTACAGATCTCAGACCCCCTAAATACAGACCTCAAACTCGCTAAATAAATACAGACCCTCTAAATACAGACCTCAGACCAGATGTGGAGACACTCACTTCTCCTACTTTCCGCAGTCTCTACACTCCCAACGCCACTACCGACAATGTCCAGACGCCGGCCCCGACGGCTGGACATTGCTTGCAGTGGCGCCCAAAGGAAAAGGTGAGTGTTTTTTAGAGGATGCAGCACCCTGAAGATTTGGATGCACTTCTGAGAGTCCGAGAGTCTGGGAGATCTACCCTTTTTCCGGGAGTCTCCCCGACATTCTGGGAGAGTTGACAAGTATAAGTTAGGCTTTATTCAGACGAACGTGAGTGATATCGGTCGTGAAAAACTGCCATTTTTCATGGCCGATTCGCACCGATGTGGGACCCATCATAGACTTGAGTCCAGTAAGGGATCCGTGAAAATGGACAAAAATAGGACATGTCGTATTTTTTCACGGGCCCTTCACGCGGTTCATTAAAGCAAGGGCCGTGTGAACAGCCCCATAGAAATACATGCAGCATGTGACGGCCGTTAAAAAAAACGTCTGTCACATAGACAACTTACGTTTGCCTAAATAAGCACTTAGGAACAATGAAAGTGAAGCTATGTCTTAACAGGGTATTCCCATCTTATAATGTTATGGTATATGCTTTAACATTAGGATATGTTGGGGTCAAATCTTTGGGCCCGACCAAAATCCCTTCAGGTTTTTCCCTGCACATGGCACTCCCATTGGCCAACTGCAACACAGCTCCATCTAAGTGAATGGGCTGCAATTAAAATTATACCGCCATTAGCGGTTGACGACGTGTTTGCTGTGTAGCCTTCGGTTTTTAGGTTTCTGAATAGTAGAATAGTAAGTACAATTTGCCTCGGTCATTACAGAGCAAATATCAAGGGATACATTAGGTGACAACCACAGATTTGCTTAACCCTGTGTATTGTGCATGTCTTTTGTCAACAGATCTCCTTCAGGCTGCTTCCTTTTTTCTATAGATGATGTAAGGCTGTTGCCAACTAATCATCCCTGCGGTGGGCTGGAGTTTGCACATTGCCTGTGACATGCATGCTGCTGTACAGGGCACAATCTGGAGCCTCTCCTGTGCATTTTTCTGTGCCTTAAATTTGCATTTGTGGTCAGTGTCCTGCTTATAATTTAAAATTATCTATGTAGCTCTAGCTTCTGTTATATGTGATTTGGCCACATTTACCCATGTGATGCCGGGGTAATGCATCATGGGACATGTCACCAAAGCTACTGCCTGCAGACAGTAATTTTGCAATCAAATTCTATTCTAAAATGCAAGTTTGAGGTAGCATGGGGGAAAGTAGAAGGACCCTGTTACAACATAGAAAAGGTTAGTGGGTGGTGGGTGTGGTATTACATCTGCTGGAGTTTCCATTTAAGATAGATCATTAGCCTTACCTAAAACTCTATTAAAATCTGCAGATAACACTTTGTTATGTCACATTAAAGGGATTATCCGGTCCCTAAAAATTGATGGCCTTTCGTCAGGATAGGCCATCAATATCTGATTGGTCAGGGTCCGACTCCCGAGATCCCCACCGATCAGCTATTTCCACCTATGGAGGACGCCTTGTCGTGGCAGGTGGGCTCACACAATTTGATCAAAATATGCGCTAAGAGCCTCCCTATATCAGTAATGCATAAATATTTATATTTAGCGGCTTAGGTGACATTGGTGTTCGCAGTGTGCTGTCGCTGTTTTTTGTGTGATATATATATATATATATATATATGTCCACAGTGATTTTGGAGAATTAAACTGCAAAATGGTGTAATTTCTGAGAAAAGCAAAGTATTATATGGCTAAAGCTAAAGTTTCCTCGCTCTTCGTAAATATAATATCTGGGACGTTTAGGGTAATAAATGTTTATAAATCATAAAATGACTTGTCACAACATGAATTTATTGCCCAGATACGGCTGATGAGGGGGGCACTTATTTATGTGTACTCATCTTCAGGCATTGCTCACATGGAAACGGTATAATTAAGATGATGAATGGACTGGGGTAGAATGACTTCACACGCAGGTGCCTCACAAGAGATTATACAGACGACTATAAATTCTTAGAACGCAACACATTAAAACATTACTATAATACACATACTATTTCCTAAAAGCCGGGAAAAGTGCACTGCAAAAATAAATGGCTACTAAATTACAGGATTTTAGATTTAATGGACATCCATGAAGGAATATAGTATCCAGTCCATCTCCACAATACTATGCACTGTAGCTAGAAAGGAGTGACCTCCTCTGGCTGAAAAGGAGCACGTTATGGCCAGCAAACTCGGCTCATAGTCAAGAAAAACGTTACTATTGTTAGTTAGGATATGCTATCATATGCTGATTGTGGGGGTCCAGCCTCTCATCCCTAGAATGAAGGGGCTCTGGCCATTTCATCTGCACAGTACGACTTCCCACCAGGCGATGTGTAGAGCACTCCAACTCAGCCCGGTTAGAGTGAATGGAGTTGCAATACCCAGAGGTGTAGCTAGGTTCTCCTGCACCCGGGGCAAAGATTCAGATTGGCGCCCCCCCCCCCCAACTTATTTCCCGACATCTCCTTCCCCCTCGCCATGTTTTCTTTCCCTACCAATCAATGAGATGTAATTTTTTTCACAATTGTTTTAATGTAACTCGAGTATAAAAGCATTTCTACATTTTACAAGTGATATAGTTCTATAATGTAATTAACATAAAAATAAATTAAAAGAAAAGAAATTAAAGAGGCCACACACAGCCCCCTTGTAGATAGCGCCACACACAGCCCGCTTCCCCCCTTTTAGATAGCAGCACACTCCCCCCCCCTTGTAGATAGTGCCACACACAGCCCGCTGCCCCTTTGTAAATAGCAGCACACTCCCCCTCCTTGTAGATAGTGCCACACAGCCCCCCTTGTAGATAATGGCACACAGCCCGCTGCCCCTTTGTAAATAGCGCCACACTCCCCCCCCCCTTGTAAATAGTGCCACATTCCCCCCTTTTAAATAGCGCCACACTCCCCCCCTTTTAAATAGCGCTACACTCCTCCCCCCTTGTAAACAGCGCCACACTCCCCCCCCTTGTACTTCGCACCACACTGTGAACAGACCGGTGAGCGGTAGCCTGCCGCTACCCTACCACTCTCCGCTCTGCCTGGTGTGACTTACCGGAGGAGCCGAGGAGGTCATGCGGCGCAGGCAGCGGCGGAGTTCCTTCTGACTAGGGTTGGTGACAGCCAGGGCCGACCTTAGCTTGATGGCGCCCTGTGCGGGACTCTCTATTGCCGCCCCCTACACAAACCAAAAATTAACCACATATATGGACACGCTGTAACATATATACTGTACATACATAAAGATAGATATTTAGACATACAATTCAAATATACATACACACATTCTGGAATACATACATACAGGTAAATATATAGACGTACAAACACATATACACCCACACCGACAGATAAATATACAGACAGGAACATATGCAAATACATAAAAGGCACAAATATACAAGCACAAAGACACATTCACAAACAGACCTATATATACCCACACAGGAACATATGTACACAGCACAGATAATGTAGTAGATGTTACCTGCAGTCCTATGTAACACCACAGATAACACAGTGATAACTCTCTAAATACAGATGGTAGTGTTACCTGCAGTCCTATGTAACACCACAGATAACACAGTGACAACTCTCTAAATACAGATAGTAGTGTTACCTGCAGTCCTATGTAACACCACAGATAACACAGTGATAACTCTCTGAGTACAGATAATGTAGTAGACAGTGTTATCTGCAGTCCTATGTAACACCACAGATAGCACAGTGATAACTCTCTAAATACAGATAGTAGTGTTACCTGCAGTCCTATGTAACACCACAGATAACACATTGTAGCAGAGCTGAGATTGTAATTTGTTGTGTTACATAGGACTGCAGGCAACAGCTACTACATTATCTGTAATCAGAGTTATCACTGTGGTATTACATAGGACTGCAGGTAACTCTACTATCTGTATTTAGAGAGTTATCACTGTGGTGTTACATAGGACTGCAGGTAACACAACTATCTGTATTTAGAGAGTTATCACTGAGTTATCTGTGGTGTTACATAGGACTGCAGGTAACATCTACTACATTATCTGTATTGTGTAGCAGAGCTGAGATTGTAATTTAGCACATAGTACAGATAATGTAGTAGATGTTACCTGCAGTCCTATGTAACACCACAGATAACACAGTGATAACTCTCTAAATACAGATAGTAGTGTTACCTGCAGTCCTATGTAATACCACAGATAACACAGTGATAACTCTCTGATTACAGATAATGTGGTAGATGTAAGAGACAAACACATGCAGAGACACACACACACACACACACACACACACACACACACACTGTAACATATACACATACAAAGACAGAGACACACACTGTATTCACACTACACACACACATATACACACAGACACTCACCATGTCTCCTTGCTGACAGCATCACAGGTCAGGAAGGGCTGTGTGTGGGCGGAGCTTCCTCTCTGCTTCTCGACAGAGCACAGAGTAGATGCAGAGCTGGAAGGCTGCAGCACGGGAGTGGACCTGTCCCCTGACCTGAGTCATCTGACCTCATGTCACTGACGTGAGGTCAGGTGACTGGACTGGTCCACTCCATGGCCGTCACAGACCCCAGTCAGAACGCCGTAATGTCCTGGCTCTTCCTAAGCTGCTGCAGGTGTCCCACACCAATAAGATGACCTCAACGCTAGTCCAAACCTGTAATAAAGCGATCCTAGCACTTTCTTAATCTCAATATGGACAAAACCGAATTCATCATCTATTCACCATCACATTCAACCCGGCTGCCTCAGAATAATCTTTGATTCTGCCCTGTTCTTCAGACCACACATTCAAGTCCTTACCGCCTCCTGCTGCCTCTATTCAAAAATATTTCTCAAATCCGCTCTTTCCTCAACATTGAATCAACTGAAATGCTTGTCCATGCCATCATCATCTCCCATCTTGACCTGCCTAGGTAGAGTCGTGTGTTAACCTTAAACCATACTATCCCCCACCCCCATTTAGTAACGACACATGACACCGAGGTTGGATGTGAAATGGCCACAGCAGCCGTTTATTAATTTCACAGTTTTATAAAAACAATTTAAATCCGAAACATTCGGATAACTAGTTAGGAATCCACCAGAGAATTCCTCCTAATAATTCACATGACCCAACATGGGTCAGAATCATAAATAACAATTAAACGTTAACATTAACCCGAGCAGAGGAAGTCCTTGAAGCCCCTTCAGATGTTCCTTTCAAGAACACACCGAATTAGCCATCTGCAAACCACTAATTACCTCCAGCCGTAAACCAGCTCGGAAGCACCGTTCACCTCTGCAGATGGCTCCAACCACTAGAAGTCCACTTCAAGGGGATAACACCCGTTGAAGCCCTCAAGTGATATACCGACCACTAGAAGTCTACTTCAAAGGGATAACACCCGATGAAGCCTTCAAGTGACATACCTTCTACCAGAAGACCACTTCAAAGGGATAACACCCGATGAAGTCTTCAACCATGTACCTTTTTTGGGGGACGCATACCCCCGATGCGACCCCCCCACCATTTTGTACTGACTGGCCTCAAGGACTCCCCCCGCCAGCTGCCATGACAACAGAACCTACTCCGGAAAAAAGAAAAACATGTTAAATAAACACACAAAATAAAACACAACGCTCATATACGGACGTACAGAAGACCTAAGGAGTAACAAAACAAGGGTGGGAGGGTGGGAGCTTTGCTTCTTGTGTATTACTCCTCCCGCTGCTTCCGGCTCAATGCCGAGAAACAGCGGGAAGCGCAGTAACGGCCCCCCCGTCCCCCCTAGCTCCTCCCCGTCCCTCCTTCAGCTCCTTCACCTTTCCCTCACCTCTTAACATTAACCCTTTCCCTACCAGGACGGTCATGTCGGCTTCCCTCAAGCCTGCAGCTGCGTCCAGCCTCTTCTTGACCTGCCTAGGTAGAGTCGTGTGTTAACCTTAAACCATACTATCCCCCACCCCCATTTAGTAACGACACATGACACCGAGGTTGGATGTGAAATGGCCACAGCAGCCGTTTATTAATTTCACAGTTTTATAAAAACAATTTAAATCCGAAACATTCGGATAACTAGTTAGGAATCCACCAGAGAATTCCTCCTAATAATTCACATGACCCAACATGGGTCAGAATCATAAATAACAATTAAACGTTAACATTAACCCGAGCAGAGGAAGTCCTTGAAGCCCCTTCAGATGTTCCTTTCAAGAACACACCGAATTAGCCATCTGCAAACCACTAATTACCTCCAGCCGTAAACCAGCTCGGAAGCACCGTTCACCTCTGCAGATGGCTCCAACCACTAGAAGTCCACTTCAAGGGGATAACACCCGTTGAAGCCCTCAAGTGATATACCGACCACTAGAAGTCCACTTCAAAGGGATAACACCCGATGAAGCCTTCAAGTGACATACCTTCTACCAGAAGACCACTTCAAAGGGATAACACCCGATGAAGTCTTCAACCATGTACCTTTTTTGGGGGACGCATACCCCCGATGCGACCCCCCCACCATTTTGTACTGACTGGCCTCAAGGACTCCCCCCGCCACCGCGAAACAGGCCTTGACCACCTTAAGCCTGTGAGTTCCTCCACACCACCACCGCCCTTTCTATGCCTTCTGCTATAGCCAAGCTCCAAATATCAATGCCAACCTCGGTCAGATGAACCCCGTCACTCCTCCAGAAATTCCCCAATCCTGACTCCAAATCCCTATGCCTCACGCAAATGCCCCCGTTCTTTGCCACAAAACGGGACACCGCCCGGTTAACTTTTATCCGAGCCTTATTGACTCTCTCCACCGATCTAGCTAACCGCCAATGCTTCCTTGGGACTATGTCCGACCACACTACCACCAACTTGGGATAAGATACCCACAAACACAACAAATCATGTTTGATATCCCGCACCAACTCACGAAAAGGGCGGACTCCTAAGTCATTCCCACCCACGTGCAACACTAAAACCTCCGGAACCCTATCAAGCCGCACATATGTCTGGAATTCCGCCAACACCCTGTTCCACGACATACCTCTAAACCCCAGCCAATGCACAACCGCATCCTGTCGCGGAATGCGCAACTGGCGACCATCCGGGCGGACGTCCGCCCTCAAAGCCCCCCAGTGCACGTACGAATGACCCATCAACCACACCAGACAAGGAGGCGAATCTGAAACGGAAAACACAGTTAGGCACCACCATATAACATTTGCAAGCATAAACAACAAAATTACAACATATGGGGGCGGACATAGGACTTAAACCTTTTTGACTCCCAACGACCAATACGCCTCACCCCCTCATCATCCAACCCCCAGCGCCCTGCTTCCGTTGCTGCGCCAATCCGGAAGGAATGAGATGAATATGAGCCTGCCGCAACCCCAACCGCCGTCAAACATTTTTTAAAAACAGCTCCAAACTGAAACCTGGACAAGAACGACCCGTCCACATGACGTAACAAAGGCAAATCTGGAGACCCCCTGTTTTTTGTAAAACCCCGCATGCACTCTACTGGGCACATGACCGACCCCGGGAGAGCGAACAAAACTATCAGTTTTCCCTTCCCTAATTGGTCAGTTTTTGATCTACGCAACCATACCTCCAACCGATCTGCAAAAAGGCTCACCTCCCCAGATCTCAGCCCCCCTGCCTGTTTAGTACTTGGCGACACCAACTCACCTATTCTAAATGCTCCGAAGAACGCCAACGAGAAAGCCAACCGAAACAAATCCATTTCATCTGAAGAACGACATACCGATGCCAATGAACCGCCCAACAAGCCCAGCAAAGCAAACGACACCGGCCTTCTACTATCCGCCTCCACCCTACCTCTGCGCAACCCCTTCAAAGCCTGCGATACCAGAAATTCCTTCGATACATCCCGCAAGCCCCGCAACTTAAGCCCAAACGCCACCGCGGATATAAACCGGTTCACCTTCGCTACTGAAAACCCCCCCTCCCAGGCATCCCCTAACCAATACAAAAGTGCCACCAACCTGTCTCTATCCGTATTAACATCACCCAACTCTCTTACCCACTCCTCCCACTGCCTCCAACAAGCAGCATAAGCCCTCCACGTCGTGCGCGCCAAAGACCTTTGTAACAGCTGCTCTACGGGACCGATACCAGATCCCATAGATGATCCGGACACGCCAAACCGAGACGTTCCGCTCCCGGGGCCAATTGCCGAAACCGGTCCCACTGCGAGCGAGAAAGAGCATCAGCAACACAATTCCGTACACCCGGGACATGCACCGCCACCACCCACGCGTTCAGCGACAAACACACCAACACTAAATGTCGCAACAATTGAACTACCGGAGGAGAGGACGCCGTGATGTTATTAATGGCAAGCACCACCCCCATGTTGTCGCAGTAAAAACGGACCTTCTTATCCCTGAGCCTGTCCCCCCAAATGGTAGCCGCCACCACGATGGGAAACAGCTCGAGCAGGGCCAGATTCCGCGTCAATCCACTGGACACCCAGCTAGCCGGCCATTGACCTGCGCACCACGGACCTCCCCCGTAAGCTCCAAAGCCACCCGCCCCAGCCGCATCCGTGAAAATATTCAGATCACTCGTATCCTGCGCTGGGGCCATCCATAGCGAGCGACCATTGTACTGGCCCAAGAAGTCATCCCAAACCTGAAGATCAGCTCGGTGCTCCTCCTTGAGCCTCACAAAATGATGCGGCGCCCGCACTCCCGCCGTTGCCGCCGCCAACCTTCTACCAAACACCCTCCCCATCGGCATAATCCGGCAGGCGAAATTCAACTTCCCCAGCAGCGACTGAAGCTCCCTCAGCGACATTTTCTTCCTTCTACAAGCCCGTCGCACCTCCAGCCTCAAAGCACCCAGCTTATCCGCCGGGAGCCGACACTCCATTGCCACCGAGTCAATTTCGATTCCCAAGAAACAAATCGTCGCTACCGGGCCCTCCGATTTTTCCGGCGCCAAAGGGATCCCAAAATCCCTCGCCACCTTCTGCAGGGCATGAAGCAAGTTACCGCAAACCGGCGAACCCCCCGGGCCAACGCACAAAAAATCATCTAAGTAATGGATCAACGAATCGACCCCGGATACTCCCCTCGTTACCCACTCCACGAAGCTACTAAACGCCTCGAAGTATGCACAAGAAAGAGAACACCCCATCGGAAGGCACCGATCCACGTAAAAGGCCCCATTCCAAAAACAACCCAACAGCCGTTGGCTTTCTGGATGCACCGGCAACAACCTGAACGCCGCCTCGATGTCGGTTTTTGCTAGCAGCGCCCCCGGACCCGCAGCCCGCACTAACCCCACCGCCTTATCGAATGAGGTATAAACTACGGAACACAACTCGTGATCAATCCCGTCATTTACCGACGAACCTTTGGGATACGATAAATGTTGAATCAAACGAAACTTTCCGGGCTCGCGTTTAGGGACAATACCCAAAGGGGACACAACTAAATCTTTCACCGGCGACTCCACAAATGGCCCCGACATGCGCCCCAACGAAACTTCTTTTAACAACTTTTCCGACACGACTTCCGCATGCAAGTAAGCCGATTTTAAATTTCTCCGCGTAACCGGAACCTCATAAGGAGGCGGAGGAATAACAAAACCAACACTAAACCCTTCATAAAGCAACTTAGCTGCCGCCCTATCCGGATACTCATTTAGATAAGGGGCCATCCTTTCCACCCTCACCGGCGACACCCCCTTGACCAGCCCCGTGCTGGTTCCCGGACCTCTTTTTCCGCAGACATTTTGCCGCCCCGTGTGATGCCCCATTACACTCGGAGCACACGTGCTTGAACTTGCACGTGGCCCCGAACTTGCACTGGCCTTCATTGAATTGCCAGCAAAACCCCGCCTTTCCCCCGCCGCTTGGTCCACTCTGACTAGTCTGGCCTCCCTGGCCACCGCTCCCGGGAAAGGGCTGCCTAACCGGAGCCGTAACCCGTAACCAGAGAGCAATATCCTTCTGGTCCCACCGAATCGCCGGCCGAACCGCCTTCCGCTGACGGAATTGCTCATCATATCGCAGCCACGCCTGACCCCCATACGCCCTATGAGCCTCCCCAATAGCATCAAAATAACAAAATAACGCCGAACAATTTTCCGGCGCCTTTTCCCCTATCACACTAGCCAATATGGCGAACGCCTGCGACCAATTAACGAACGTCTGCGGGATAAGCCTATACCGCCGCCGTTCCTCCTCGTCCTTTTTACTCTCATCCCGCTTGCTCTTATCCAAATTGAATTTAGCCAGCGGCAAGAGAGAAAAAATTTCAACATATTCATCTTTCCAGATCCGATCACGCACCTCCTGCTTTAAATGCGCCCCCAACGGACCCTCAAAACAAACATACACCTCCCCCCGAGCACGATCGTCCATGCGCACTCGATCGCCGTCCTTCTGTGCCTCAGTCTGCACCGACACCGCGACCGCCTCTCTAACCGCCACCACAGGACGCGCCTGCAACGATCCCACTTCCCTGGGGCCTTCCCAAACTACCGCAGGGGACACTTCCGTTACTACCGGCGCCGCGGCCCTATCCAGGCGCCCCACCAGCTCCCGTAAGCAACCCACTAAATCTGCCAAACCCGCTCCGTCGCGTCCGCCCGCGCCACTACCGGCCCCCGATGCTATGCTAGCAGCCCCCCCGCCGACACCCGACATAAAAATCGCTGGATAAGACAATAATGGAGTTATACACTCACCGGGCTGCACAGGCGCTGTGTTCCCGTCAGCCGGACCATCCTGACCTCGACGATAGACGTCCAGTTCACCTTCCTCCAGTTCTTCTCTCGCCGACGACTGTCCCTCCCAACGACCTCTTCGGAAAGGGGATGAGGACGCGCTGACCGATGGGCCGGCAACCTGCCGCCCGACCGCCGGGACCCAGACTTCCGACCGGACCTGTTGCCTCGACGTCGCTGCAGATCTAGTCGTCCGTCTAGACGATCCTGACGAAGCCTGCCCCCTGGCCGGAACATCACCATGCGGGGCGGCCGTACCTTGCTCTCGACATCTTCCATCTGATGGGGGAGGGGTGACAGGGAGCCCGGCCTGCGACTCCCTGCTTACCGCCGGACCCCGTCGCGGCCTGGGATTCCTGCCAGGACGCAGGGCCTGGGAAGGGGCGGTCCTCCCAGCTGCCTGGCCTGCAGCGTCCGGGATCGGGCTCCCTCTGCGACGCCGTGTCCGCGGGACTACCTCCGGACTCAGGCGCTCTGGAGGTCGGGACCGCCTAGAGGGACGGGTCGACACAGCCTGCATCGCCGTCACCCCTGCTACCGCTCTCTGCCTGCCCAGCGCAGGAGCGGTTGTTGCCGACTCCCCCCCCGCCGCCATAGCCATGCTCGTAGGGGGGCCGGGGGAGGGGAGCCTGTCCCTTACAACAGACCCCGAACGCCGTGCCCGACGTGGCGAAACGGCGTCCGGGATCCGCGTTAATGCAGCCACGGTCTCCTCCAGCCATCCGGGACCGTGGTGCACAGCAGCGGCACGCAGCCGCTCTAAAATCAGGGCCTCTGCCATACTAAAAAGCCGGGCAACGGGGAGCTTTGCTTCTTGTGTATTACTCCTCCCGCTGCTTCCGGCTCAATGCCGAGAAACAGCGGGAAGCGCAGTAACGGCCCCCCCGTCCCCCCTAGCTCCTCCCCGTCCCTCCTTCAGCTCCTTCACCTTTCCCTCACCTCTTAACATTAACCCTTTCCCTACCAGGACGGTCATGTCGGCTTCCCTCAAGCCTGCAGCTGCGTCCAGCCTCTTCTAGACTACTGCAATATTCTTATCTGTGACCTCCTCTCTAACAGACTTGCTCCCCTCCAATCCATCCTCAACTCTGCTGCCCGGTTAATCTACCTCTCCCCTCGTTTCTCTACTGCCTCCCCACACTGCCAGTCCCTTTACGGGCAACCCATTGCCTAGTGAATACCATACATTTTAGAATACTAACCATGACATACAAGGCAGTACATAATCTGTCCCCTCCAAATATCTCTGCACAAATCTATCGATACCTCCACACACTTAACCTCCGGCCCTCACAAGACCTTCTTCTGTGCTCTCCTCTTATCTGCTCCTCATCATTGTTTCCAAGATTTCTCCAGTGCTTCCTCCATACTATAGAACTTACAACCCCAACACATCAGACTCTCACCCACCATCCACACCTTCAAAAGCAGCCTGAAAACCCACCTTGTCAAATAAGCTTGTAAGGGTGTGGTGCGACCCCTTTACGTGTGTCTCCATTGCATACCCGTTCTGTGTGTCCTCCGTCCATTGGTCTGTCATGTGGCTCCCTCCTGTGTAGTGTCTTGGCTGCCCCTCCCCCTCTGATTGTGAATGTCGGCCTCGGTGTTCCCCGCTGGGAAGAGTAGCAGTGACAGCAGCAGGTGATGCTCAGTTACCGTCGCTGCTATTTGTAATTAGTTTTCTTGTGGCTGGACACTGCAGGCTCACACTTCACTTTGACTAGACCAAACGTCTCCATTACGTTCCTCCACTAACCGCCTAGTTAGCACTCTTGACAGTGTGCGCTACTCCCCCTGACCAATTGTCACAGCGCGTGGTGTGGACCCACTGGGCCATACCGCATAGCGGGATAGCAACTGGCCAACTAGGTACAAGACAATGTCTATAGTCCAGAACGGTTACCTGAGGCAATATAGACAGTAGCGGTGACACAACTTGACTTTTACTGTAGATGGCACAGAGGCACGGTAGCACGGGATACAGGGTACAGGCAGCAGGAACGGGTAACACTGGGAACTGGAAAACACGAGGAGACCATTTGCAAGACAAACTTTAGCTATACAACAATGCTCAGGCAAGGATCAAGTGGGCAGAGCCCCTTTTATAGTCCAGCAGCATTCTGGGCTAATAACCTATTAATGACAGCTGGACGCGTACTGGCCCTTTAAGTCCGTGCACGTGGGGGCGCGCGCTCCCTGCGAGAAATAGTCCCAGAACCCGGAAGTGAGTGCCGGTGTCTCCCTGGAGGGAGATGCCGCCGAGAACACAGATGTCCATGTCCATGGCTAAACGACGGCCCTCGGCCATAGACGTTACAGTATCCCCCTCTCCACGAGGACAGGGGCATCGATGATCTCGTCTGGCTCCCAAGACCTCTCCTCTGGACCAAATCCCCTCCAATCCACCAAATAAAACATCCTTCCTCCAACTTTCTTGGTGGCCAGGATCTCCCTCACTTCGAAAGTCCCTGACGAGCCGCCAAGAGCCACTGCGGAACTTGGAGTCCTGGAGTAGTGGTTCAGGACCACGTGCTTCAGCAAGGAGACATGGAAGGAGTTAGGGATCTTGAGGGTAGGAGGCAGCCGAAGCTTGTAAGACACAGGATTTATTTGTAGCAGAATCTTGAAGGGTCCGAGGAACCTGGGAGCAAACTTGCAAGACGGCACCCTCAGTCGGATATTCCTGGAAGACAGCCAGACCTTCGTACCTTGAAGAAACTGGGGAGGTTCTCATCTTCTAGTGTCTGCCTTTCTTTTCATGCGGTCCACCGCCAGCAGGATAGAAGATTGGGTCTGTTGCCATATCTGCAGAAAGTCCCTGAAGGTAGAGTCAGCTGCAGGCACCTGTGACATAGTAGAGACAGGAAGAGGTATACGAGGATTTTGGCCGTAGACGATGAAGAACGGACTGGAGGTGGTGGACTCACTGGTAGGGTTATTATAGGAGAACTCCGCCCACGGGAGCAGCTGCACCCTGTCATCATGCTGCCTGGAGACAAAGTGCCGCAGATAGTTCTCCATAATCTGGTTAACCCTTCGGACTTGTCCATTGGACTGAGGATGATAAGCCAAGGAGAAGTCCAACTTTACACCGAGGGGGCCGCAGAGTGCTCTCCAGAACTTCGAGGTGAACTGGACCCCTTGATCCGAGACAATATGTAGAAGCAAACCGTGCAGACGGAAGATGTGTTGAACGAAGAGGTCGGCCAGTCGAGCAGCAGAAGGCAGACAAGTCAGGGGAACAAAATGAGCCGTTTTAGAAAATCGATCCACCACCACCCAAAGTGACAAAGTCCATAGTAACATGCTGCCAGGGGGCATCGGGCACAGGCAGTGGTTGGAGCAGACCAGCATGTCTGGAGTGGGCAACTTTGTTTGCTGCGCACACCGTACAGGAGGAGACAAAGTCCATGACGTCTTTGGGCAGCATGGGCCACCAGAACTGACAGGCAATTAGGTCTCGGGTCTTACAGGCACCTGCCAGCTTGGAACTGTGAACCCAAGGAAGGATTCTTCCTCTGTCTGCCAGACGTACAAAAGTCCTTCCCGGAGGAATGTCTCAAACTTATAGGACGTTAGTTACTCGGGTCACTTGGGTCGTTTTTGTATATGGGATTGTTGCATAGGGGACAGTAGCATTGTTGTGGACCCAGCGCTAGGAGATTCCGGTGTTGATCACGGACCCTGGTGTGTTCTTGGGGCTCGTACTATTGTTGTGCCCAGGTGAAATGCTGATTCCGGTGAATATCTATACAAACACTGAGATATACTTATCTAAATGATTCAGTGTTTACTGTTTAATACATTTTTTAATATACATGGTGGGGCTTTTTTCACAGTGGTGTGTTACCCCTGTTTTTAGCGAGTTATTATAATAAAAGGTATATTTTACTCAATTGTCACTTCAGTGAATTTCCAAATTTTTCTATATTGTGGGAGCACAATTATATATATCATTTAATACAGTGAATTTGACGTTAGTTACTCGGTTCCACCTTCTTACCCTGCTTAAATATTGGCACAACATCAGCCGTCCTCCAATCCCATGGCACTGATCCTGTTACAAGAGAGTCTATTCCTCTGTATAGAATAGCATAGTCTACTACACTGTTCAATGCAGCATAGAAAAAAAGCTATGCCAGCGCATACGGCCCCTGGCGTAAGCCGAAAGGACACTCTTTTGGCATACACTAGCTGCATGGGACTCTATGGATACATACATATATGTAATTTTGTAGTAACTGCCTTCCTCTTATGGAATACTTATACTGTATGTCAATTTATAAAATTGTACAAATCCTTTAAAGAAAGTCTAAACTGAACTTCACCTTAATATACACAGAAACTGCAGAGCTGAGTTTGTCAATTAGCACAATTTATCGTGATGTAGTTACACTCATTAGCAGTGGGTCAGCAAGCTATCCAAAGAAACAGTTAATGCAAACTCAGCTCTGCTATATCTGTATCCAGATATCAACGTAATATAATAATGATGTTTCCCACTTTCCCACATCTACTGCATTACACACACATTAACATCTTTTAAGGAACTGTTGTTTCAGGGTTTATTCGGTTTCACGATCACAAAGAATCGGCAGCACCTGGCAATCCAGATGTTTCACAGCAGAATAACCAAGTACATTAAAGGTTATTTCCCACGTAGCTGAGATCAGATTAACAGGCGCACACAACATCTTATTGATCGGTCACGCACATTACGGATCAAGAGGTTTCTGCTTTTCTTCTTCTTTATAGATCCAGCTTCGGAAAGACTTGAAAGAAGTAAATGAGACGAATGAGAGTATGAGACACAACGAAAGAAAAATTCTTGGTTCCTTTTGGGAAATTTTCTAACCAATCATGCTGGACACGAAAGCTAGTCATAGACATGATTTTAACAAGATTGGCCAATGGCCTCATGTGTATGGGACCTGCCGCTTGTCAACCAACGGCAGATGTCAGGGCGTATGGGGATAGGGTACATTGGATTCACCATGACTGATACTTTGTTCCCTCGGGAGATAATCCGCTGCCATTGGGGTCTAGCCACAGCTTATACCACTCTCTACCGTATAATAAACATGCGGGCTTGGCTGATCCATCTGTACATGTTTATGGTGGAGTCGGCAGAAATAGCTGTCGGCCAAAAGAGTCTAAAGGAGTGTCTGGGTTGGCTATCTCCATTAGACTGTTGAGTGGGTGATCAAGTGCGATGTGGGTCCCCAACAGTCTTAATCCAGCCCTGTGAATCTCTGTCTCTTGTGAGCTATTTACCTCTTCCTGTGTTTAGATTCTGCAACAGGAAATGTCTGCCAACAGTCAGCCATATAATTTCTCAGGAGGCTGCTTTTTCTGTCACCTGGTCACCCAGACGATCCACCCCTCTCTCCAAATGCTCTCCCAGGCAGTCCCCCTCTGATCCCTCTCACTTTGTAGAGATGTTCATTAAATACTTGCATTTAGGCCTCATTTACACAAGCGTGTGCGTTTTGCGCGCGCAAAAAACACAGCGTTTTGCGTGCGCAAATGGCACTTGACAGCTCCGTGTGTCATCCGTGTATGATGCGCGGCTGCGTGATTTTCGCGCAGCCGCCATCATAGAGATGAGGCTAGTCGACGTCAGTCACTGTCCATGGTGCTGAAAGAGTTAACTGATCGGCAGTAACTCTTTCAGCACCCTCGACAGTGCATTCCGATCACCATATCGAGTAACCTGTTTAAAAAAAAAAGAGGTTTGTACTTACCGAGAACTTCCCGGCCGTTGCCTTGGTGACGCGTCCTTGGTGACGCGTCCTTGGTGACGCGCCTCTCTTGACATCTGGCCCCACCTCCCTGGATGACGCGGCAGTCCATGTGACCGCTGCAGCCTGTGCTTGGCTTGTGATTGGCTGCAGCTGTCACTTGGACTGAATTGTCATCCCGGGAGGTCAGACTGGAGGAAGAAGCCGGGAGTTATCGGTAAGTCAGAACTTTTTTTTTTTTTTACACGTTCACGTATATTGGAATCGGAAGTCACTGTCCAGGGTGCTGAACCAGTTTAACCTCTTTCAGCACCCTGCACAGTGACTGTCTCCTGCCGGGTTCGGTCAAAACGAGTTCGGCCGAACCCGGTAAAGTTCGGTTCGCTCATGTCCAAGACACTCCGTTCGGATGTTTGTAAACAGAAAAGCACGTGGTGCTTTTCTGTTTACATTCATTTTGACAGCTCTTGCGCGAATCACGCAGTTCGCACGGAAGTGCTTCCGTGCGACCTTCGAGGTTTTCACGCACCCATTGACTTCAATTGGTGCGTGATGCGCGAAAAACGCACGATTATAGAACATGTCGTGAGTTTTACGCAACGCACTCGCGCTGCGCAAAATTCACGCATCGTCTGCACTGCCCCATAGAGTAATATAGGTGCGTACGACACGCGTGAAAAGCACGCTCGTCGCACGTGCGTATATTACGCTCGTGTAAATGAGGCCTTAGGCTGTGAAACACGATCTGCCATTAGTGACCAAGAGTGTTTTATGGACGACATGGTGGTGGTTAGCACTATAGTCTTGCAGTGTTGGGTTTCTGGCTCCAAATCTGAACAGGGGCAACATCTGCTATGAGCTTGCATCTTCTACCCTCGTTTGCATGGGTTTCCTCTGGGTACTCCACTTTCCTACAAGAAAAACATACTAAGGCTTTGTTCACATCTGTGTCAGGGCTCCGTTCCGACGTCCCGTTGTAGCTCTCCCTCGGAACGGAGCCCTAACTGACACAAACGTTTCCAGCACCATTGATATTCAACGGTGACAGATCCGGTGCCAATGGATCCGTCACCGTTGAAATCAATGGCGATGGAAATGGAAACCTATGGTTTCCGTTTGTGTCAGTCAGGGTCCCGTTCCGACGGAAAACTCAAACGGAATGGGACCCTGGTACAGATGTGAACGAAGTCTAAGGCTTCATTTACTCGCGCGTGTCCGATTTGCGTGAGCAAAAAATGGACCGTATTTCATGCATTTCATTGTCCGTGTGCTTTCCGTTCCGCATCAGTGTGCTTTGCGTGTGGCATCCGTATTTCACGCCCATGATTCTCCTCTGCAAGCACTTTTTTTTATTTTTTATTTTTCTGCATTTCTTTTGGTACTGATGCGTGAAATACGGGCAGCACACGGATGTCGTCCGTGTGCTGTCCGTGGTTTTCACACACCCATAGATTTCAATGGATGATAAGGACTACAAAAACGGACCAAAATAGGATATGCAGTGAGTTTCACGCAACGGACTTTCGCTGCATGAAAAATCACTCATGACTGAATAGCCCTATTGGCTTGCATGTGTCCGTGTGCTGTCCATTATTTCAACGGACAGCACAGGGACGCAGAACACGCTCGTCTAAATGAGCCCTAATAAGTAGAGAGATAAGATGTGAAAAATCGATTCCCTAATGTTTTGCCAATGGGTAAATTTCCTATTATTGAGTCATATTTTCCCCATAGATGACAATTTAGACTGTAATGCTTTAATACAGATTACTATTTCTACCTTCATGAAATATGCCATTTTTGAGCAGCCCTTCCAGAAAAACTTAATACTGTTGCTTTAAATGTACAGATTTGTGTTTAGTTGCTTGTATTCGTCCCTACGGGTCTAGATCCTATTAGGACTGGCGGAGATGTCATGGTGTATCTTTTTTTAATTGTTTATTGCATTATAATGTTCCTTCGCGTGGCAGGTAGCGGTAGCTCACTGTGGCTTTAAATGCGGCACTAGGGGATACAGCCCAGACGCCATCCTTCAGTAGGGTGTGGACGCAAACAGCGTGGGGACGCTACATGCCTCACGCTGGGGGCAGTGTTAGGTTAATAATGGCTGTTCCCGCCTAACAGGGTTCAGTACGCGGACTGCGGCCTTTGCTTGCTGTTGGTGCTGGAGTACCTCACATGAAGAGAGACCCTGAAGCTGAGGTGCATTTATGTGGGTAAAAGTTGCCAGGGGGCTGTCTGCATTAGATAGAAGTTGAAGAAGGCCATAAGATAGAGAAAGGGCTTTGAAATTACAGTGGATGTATCCCTAATGCAGGGAGGTGTTAAAGCTGGTGAGCCACCATTGGCGTATTGCCGACATTTTACCGATTGCTGCTGTGACGCTAAAGAAGCCGTGCCTCTCATCTGCTAAGAAGTGTTTAGACCCCCTTGCGGCCATGTCCAAATACCACCGGCCTATTAAAGAACTCTTGTTGCATTACACATGGGTCTACCGTCATCTGTGACTGCATTGCCTTATCCACTTGGCTTACATGACCCCCGAGTTTCATTTACTTATGGATTGAACTGTGGCCAGACAATAATTTCGAATAGAGGCCTGGGAGGGAGATGGGAGGCCACCCGTGAAGCCAGGAGCCGATATAGAAGATGACTCCCACCGCTGAGATAAGTTGGGAAGACCTGTCCTGGAAATTGAAGGTGTGGAATCCCTATAAGTAGAAAGAAAATCCGGTAGGGTCGAGAAAGCTGGTGGTTTGATAAGTTGATAAAATAAAAATTTTGTGGCTAAATTAGGCCCTGTTCAGACAGTTTTTTGCAGGCAGAAAACTCTGCCTGGAAAAATTAGCTACTGGTTTTTAAAGTGGTTTTGTACCACAGTTTTGTACCGGTTTTTGCCATAAAATGCAGCATTTTTTTCCGTCTCTCATTGATTCCAATGGAGTTTTTGAGGCGGAAAACGCCTCAAGATAGGGCATGTCGCTTCTTTTTCCAGCGAGCGATTTTTTTCCACTCGCAGGAAAAAAATTGCTTCCACCTCCCATTGAAATCAGTGGGAGGCCATTTCGGCTGTTTTTTTTGCCGTGGTTTCCACCGCAGTTTCCGCTGCAAAATCCACGTAAAAAAAAACTCTGTGTGAGTAAGGCCTTAGGCGTTAAATCTGGCGTTCTGTAGCCATCATCGACTTTAGGTTTGAAACCATTGGGTGCCAAAATAAATCGTCTATTAGAGTATTTTTATGTTTGGAGTGTTTCTTTTTATAGAAAATATATTTGATTTGGCACATGATACAGAACATTTAGTATAAAACTTGTTGAGGAGGTAAGTACCGGCGTGATGAAATGAAATGACACAATCCAAACAAAGAAAATATCAATTAAGGTCTGAAAAGTGAATGTTTTTACATGTAGCACTTATCTACTATTACTTCATATAATGAATGTATCTAATATATGGCCTCTGCAGTTCTCACAACATATCGTGCTATTACCTATAATACAATTCTAAGAAACTGAACACTAGTTTTATTTACTTGGCGTGTGATTTGTTATATGGCATTGTTACGTATCGAAATTATTTGGAAACGCTCGGTACTTGTTTCAATGAGTCCGACATGTTAAATAGATTCTGTAGTGATAATATAACATTGTGCCAAGTAATAACATTCATCTTATATAAAGGCCTTATACATTTCTGATTGGAATAGATTTCTTGCAGAACTAATGAATTGTATCCTATAGAGTTGTCTTCTGACAACACCAACATTTTGGTTTTGTCCTTATTTTAATTTTACAATTTTGCAAAAATTTATGATTTCAACGTCAATAACGTTGGATCTACCCAGTAAAGTTGGTAATATGCAGTCCCATTGGCAGCATTGCCTTGGATGGGACATAAAACTCAAGTTGTTATATTATATGTTGGCAAGTTAATTTCACTCCTGGCAACCAGATGGCTAGTTTTCCTCGGAAATTTCCTGTCTTCTGGTCTTCAGGTTTCTCAATGTTGTCTTCATGAATTCCTCTTGTTGCTGATCATCTCTTCATGTTTTCCCATCAACCGTTCTAAACATATTTGTCTTTTCCAATTAAATTACTCGTCTCGTAATAAGATAGAACTTCAGTCTGGTCCGTTGCACTTTGAGACAAAAGTTGGGCTTGATTTGGGCTAGGATCCACTTGTATGGCATCCTTGTCTTCAATGCTATTCCCAAAAGCAGGCACTGGCCCACCAGAGTACCATATGATCCCCCGGTGGGGCCAGGCACTCACACATTGGGTATGAAGAAGAAGCGTTATGTTTGGGTCTGGGGAGAGAGCTCTATAGTAGAAACTGTGTATAGAGAGACCCTCAGACAAGCAATGTTGAGAGGTAAACTACAGTGCCCTTATTATGGTGATAACATAATCCGGATGTCTGAAGTCACTGCTGTCACTTTTAGATTTCAACAATCCAAGAATAGACAGGGTAACAACCATAAATTTGCCTTTTCCAGGATGCTTCTTGTTTCTTGTAGATAATGTAATGTATAATCTCTGACCCTCCTTGCAGTGGGCGGAAGTTTGCACACTGTCTGTGATATGCATGCTGCTGCACAGGGTACAGTCTGTCGCCTCTCCTGAGCCTTTCCCTGTGTCTGAGGCCCCCTTCACATTTTGTGTCCTATGTTTATCATGTACGTCGGGAAAGCTCCTGATGTACATGATAAACATGTCCATAGGGCTCCATTAGCCTGACTGAGAACAAAAGAGTGTCCTTTTGGTCTCCATCGGATTGGTATACGTCAGTATACCTTTTTTTTTATAGGATCGAATAGCGTAGTGGACTGCACTATTCCATCCTGAGGGATTCCCCAGATTGTATGCATATAGCAACATATATAACCCCTATTAGTCTCCCTCCAATTATCTCAAATAAATTAACCACCGACACATAAATCTCTTTGAAAGTGGGGTTGACCCGGGGGTCGGCCACAGCTTTATTAACACAATAGAAATTTGAAATAACATTTGACAAAAATATAACTTCTAAATGACCTTAACAAAGGTCAATAAACAACCTGTATGCCTGCCTATACCAAGGACATGTAGGTAAATCCCCTTCTACTACCGCCCGCTGTGACATAAAAACACCATAAAACAAAATACACCAACAAGATACCAATGTGCCATAAAACAACACAGTAAACAAATCTCTCTCTTTGTACGTTTTTTTTTGTTTTTTTTGTAAAACGCTCCTTTCCAGTACTCGTAACAGTTTCTCCTGTTTGTTTTTTTGTTTTTTTTTGTTTTTTGTGTTTTTATTGTCCTTTCCAGTTCTTATTGTTGTTTTTTGTTTTTATTTTTTTAAACCTTCCATATAACGTAAAGTTTTTATTTTTGTATTTTTTTTAAATATACAGTACACAACCACCCAAACAAACAAATGATACACAAATAACCATCATTACAGAAGGGAGGGAGGGAAAATCTGGGAAAGAGGCCGCACACCAAGGTAAGTGTCCCTATATACCCTACCCCATTACCCTAAACATACACCTTCCCTGCCCTAACGTCCCTACCTTACTCTGACTCACCCACCAAGGGAAGGGGAGGGGGAGGGAGACTACCCTTACATTAACCCCTTACACGCAACAGTCCCTGGCTCAGCGGTTAAACACCTGTGAGCCTCCATAAAACATGTATACTGTGCGGCATATAATTTTTTAACATAGGAGCCTATGATTGACAGATGACACTGTATGGTATCGATCACAGGTATACGTCAGACATATATGTCGGGAAGCTCCTGGCATCACTGTCAATGTATGGACAGTGATGTCAGGAGCTTCCCAATGCTGGAGTCCCTGGGCAGAGCATTGAAACTGCTCTGCCCATGTACTTTGGCCCTAGGTGAGCTCCTGTAATTATCATATAGACAGTGACGCCAGGGGTTTCTTCAGGGCCGGAGTCCCCATCCGGAGTGCTTCTGATGTTCTGGCCAAGGATTCCAGTATTGTAACTCCGGACATCTCTGTCCATATATGTACAGGTAGTGCTCTCCCCGGGGTTCGTGTGACGTATCCAGCGTCGGAATGGTGTCCCTTGGGCCCACCAAAGGAAATCATTCAGAGGGTCCACCCACCATCTCTACAGAATATGTGCACATTCACTTTTTGTTATCATTGTACACATGGGACATATCGTCAATAAGATCTAATAGGTTATTTGTGAATCACCCATAGTGGCAAGTGCTTGGCTCTCAAGTCAGCTCTAAATGGGGTTGTCTTGACCTTTTGGGACTAATTATTGGGTCAGAGTCTGGGTCCACCGGAGGATCCTCTGATACTATGATGGGCCAGTCTGACCCTGGACGTATCCCACTGTATGCCTTTCCAGTTGGATAAGTTGCGGCCTTCTGTTGGATGTATACGTGGGAGTCCTGCCTGATTTACGGATTATACAGCAAGATAGAGGTGGCATGGGGGGATAGAGGAACAGGCTAGGTTACTGGCTGTTGGAAAATAGTTCATGTGTCTGCTGAAAGTCAGACCATTATTATCTATTTTGTCCGTGTATCTCAATAAAAGTTGTTTCTTTTTTCAAAATGGTCCCCTTTTCTCTTTTAAAAAAAAAGAAATAAAAATTCCAGTAGAACTTGTTTTTGTAAAAGCAATTACTCAAGGTTAGTTGAAGCAATTACTCAAGTACCAGTTTTCTGAGAGCAGAACTGCCCAGGTATCAAACAGAACCTGTCAGACAAGTTGTTTCTAATGTAAACCATTTGTCCTGATCAGAATGCCCAGCACTCTCTGTGACTGCAGTCTGAACTGGTTTGATTTGGTTACTGGTAAATTAAAGTTAAACTGTGTTATAGTTACGTCTGGTGAGTGATAAGATTGTATCAGTGCTCGAGGAGAATGACATTTAAGAGAAAAAAACATCTATAAAAGTGCCTAATAGCATTAAACTTCCCCGCGTACCTTCCACTTCAAAGAATTTTCCAGAATACGAGTGTTCACACTTTATGTGCCTAGGGCATAAATAAAGAACGACTATAGAAAGCCACAAAAATTCAACGATGAAAAAAGCCATGTAAAAACATTGCTGGATTCTTTCACATCTCCCTCCCACCAAAAAATAAAAACTAACTAAAAATGAACTGCTAAGTTGTATTTCGACGGAAAAATAAAAAAGTTATGACTTTGGAAAGGGGGGATTTCTGTGATTCTTAAAGCCAAAATAGTCTCGGTCTTTAAGGGGTAAAGAGTGTCCGCCAAAAAGAGAATAGTAGGATTGCTAACTTTTAGAGGGTATGCCACTACACTTTAAATTATGTGGTCGGTAATGGTAAGGTATTTTTAAATTTACCAATAATTACTTTTTACTGGTTAGCTTAAAGGCTAATTCCTGCACAAAAACTTCCCTTTAAAAATCTTAAAGAACCCTTGCCCCTATGCACATTACCTCTTTTGACTTATCGGTCGTCCATCTCTTAGTTCTACCATGTGCAAGGAGTATCAGGCAGTAGACTCCCTGTCGAGTGGATTCATTTAAATGGGTGCAAATTCGCAGGTGAGTTGACCTCATTCCCACCGGTATTCACCAGAAAATAGAAGAAAGGGACAGAACTCCAATGTGGGTGTAGCGCCGGGTCCCTCTCCCGTCGGCGGTCCCCGCCACCAGATCTCATACCCCCTCCGGTGGCCTGCCTCTCTCCCAGGCTGCCGGCATTTACTGTGGTCCTCTGCTCGCAGACGCACTGTCCCTAGTGCGCACACGCGCGCTTCGGCTGTCTCTTGAAGGGCCAGCGAGGACTATTTAAGGCACCTCCACTATTCACCTGGTGCTTGAGCAACATTAGAACAACCTAGTTTTTATCCTGCAAAGGTTCCTGCGTGCACCTGTATCCAGTCCGTTATTGCTGTCTGTTGTTGGCATGTGTCCAGTTATCTGCTACCTGCAAGCTATTGCTATCTGATGTCAGCCTGTATCAAGTTATCCGCTACCAGCCTGTTGTCAGCCAGTATCCAACTATCTGCTGTCTGCCAGTATGGAGCTACCACTCTGTGTCCGTCTGTCCGCTATCTGCCTGTGTCCAGTCATCTGCTATCCACCAGTGTCCAGCAATTCGCTATTAGCTTCCATCCAGCTGCTCGCTGCCAGTCTGCCTCCTACTGTTGGTGTCAAGCCTGAAGCTTCTCTCCATCAAGGTACCATCTGCCAGTATATTAAATATTATCTGTGACCACCTCAGGGGTGTAGTTAAAGTGTCATGGGCCCCAGTACAAAATTTCAGCTTGCCCCCCCCCCCCCACGCAACTTCACTTTACGTCTGCGGCCCGCCCGTTAGGTCATTTAATGACTCAACGATGCAGCATTAGCAGCCACAAGTGTTGCTAGGGTCTTAAAAGGTCAGGAGCACAAACCCAAAGACATATGCTTTGCCCCTCCCGTCCAAAATGTTTTTATATGTCGTAGACAGCATATACAGTTAGAATTATTTGGACAGTGACACAATCTTCATGATTTGGGCTCTGCTGCCACCACATTGGATCTGAAATGAAACAACTGAGATGCAATTGAAGTTTAGAATTTCAGGTTTAATTCAAGGGGTTGAACAAAAATCTCTTGTGAAACGTTTAGGAATTGCCACCATTTTTCTACACAGCCGCCTCATTTCAGGGGCTCAAAAGTAATTGGAGAAATTAACATTACCAGAAATAAAATGTTTTTTTTTATACTTTGTAGAGAATCCTTTGCAGGTAATGACGGCCTGAAGTCTAGAACCCATGGACATCACCACACGCTGGGTTTCCTCCTTTGTGATGCTTTGCCCGGCCCGTACAGCCGCCGTCTTCAGTTGTTGCTTGCTTGTGGGTCTTTCTGAATTAAGTTTTGTCTTAAGCAAGTGAAATGCAGCTCGATCGGGTTGACATCTGGTGACTCGGCCATTGCAGAATATTCCACTTCTTTGCCTTATAAACTTCTGGGTTGCTTTCGCAGTATGTTTTGGATCATTGTCCATCTGTCCTGTGAAGCGACGTCCAATCAACCTGCTGCATGTGATTGAATCTGAGCAGAAATTAAATCCCTGAATACTTCAGAATTCATCCGGCTGCTTCTGTGTTCAGTCACATCATCAATAAACACTAGTGACCCAATGCCAAGCAGCCATGCATGCCCATGCCATCACATTGCCCCCACCATGCCATCACACTGCCCCCACCATGTTTTACAGAGGATGTGGTGTGCTTTGGATCATGAGCCACTCCAAGCCTTCTCCATACTTTCTTCCTCCTATCATTTTGGTACAGGTTGATCTTAGTTTCATGCTGTTCCAGAACTGGGCGGCTTCTTTACATGTTGTTTGGCAAAGTCTAATCCGGCCTTTCTATTTTTGTGGCTCATTAATGGTTTGCACCTTGTGGTGAACCCTCTGCATTTGCTCTCATGAAGTCTTCTCTTTATGGTAGACTTAGATACTGATACACCTACTTCCAGGAGAGTGTTCTTCACTTGGGTATATGTTGTGAAGGGGTTTTTCTTCACCATGGAAAGATTCTGCGATCATCCACCACTGTTGTCTTCCGTGGACGTCCAGGCCTTTTGGAGTTCATGAGATCACCAGTGCGATCTTTTTTTTTTCCAAGAATGTACCAAACTGTTGATTTGGCCACTCCTAACATTTGTGCCCTCTCTCTTATGGATTTCTTCATTTCTTTCAGCCTAACGATGGTCTGATTCACTTGCATTGAGAGCTCCTGCGACCTCATGTTGTGGGTTCACAGCAACAGCTTCCAAATGCAAATGCTGCACTTGGAATCAACACCAGACCTTTTACCTGCTTAATTGATGATGGATTAACGAGGGAATAGCCCATGCTGCCCATTAAATAGCTTTTGAGATAATTGTCCAATTACCTTTGGTCCCTTGAAAAAGCAGCTACATATTAATGAGCTGTAATTCCTAAACCCTTCCTCAATTAGGATGTGGATTCCCTCAAATTAAAGCGGTGAGTCTGCACTTTAAGCCCATACTGATTATATAACTGTATATTCAATATGTTTTGGTAAACAGCTAAAATGCCAAAACTTGTATCACTGTCCAAATAATTCTGGACCTAACTGCATATAAGACTGCAACCCCTATATCTACACCACTAGATAGGATTAGATACAGCAGCTCAGTATCACACATGATAAGATTAGATACAGTGGCTCATCAGACAGTATCACACGAGAGGCTTAGATTCAGGAGATAAGAAGACAGTATCCCACAAGAGAGGCGTAGATACAAGGCCTCAGCAAACATTATCCATATACTTACCCACCTCGCTCCTGCGTTGGGTCCTCTCACTCATGAGTCGGGTCCTTTTCTGCTTCGGGCGCGCAGCACTGGGTCCTGAATCCGTTCAGTGCTAGGAAGTTATTTGCGTCGTGTATACAATATCCTGACTCTGAATGGCATCAGTACCCAGCACTGCGCCCAGAGGACGACCCGACCCATGGACGAGGAGAGTAGGTTCATGGAGGAGTTACTGTAGTAAAAGGGCTTGCGTACTTTCATCTATCAAGCTGAGACAGAACACAGTCAAGGACCCTCCCTGACCATAACAAACCCTGTAGTGTACAGATGCGTCACCTGTTATTTTCATTGGCACAGTAGCGGTTACATGGGTGAAGACATACATGGTGACACAGAACAATATAATTGTATATATGAGGCAACCTCAAAGAATGTGACGTGGAACATAATCTACCCTAAGGCAATGACTGAAATGACTCCTGCTTTTATCATTTACAAAAACAACCACAAGCATTATATATTTTTCAGATTCTTACTCCTTTCACTAAGATTATTTTCTTAAAAGCCAAGAACGTGTTGTCCACCTGACCCGTAAACCCTCCTCTGACCTCTGCATACCGTAGACAAGTAAATTTCTGACCATACCCTAAGAGACATTGACTTGTTCCTACATGAACTCATAGCCCAAATTCTAATCTCCTCAAGTTCCATTCATTCTTATAAATGAAATGAACCATACAGTATCTCAGAAGTTTCTATTGGGATCCCAAAATTTTCAAATAAAAAAACTATACTGGAGACCCGACTCTTTTTGGTTAAAAGTGATTGAGATTAGAGACAGGCGACAAGAAAAAAAACCTAAAATTTATAGTGGTATTGGAGACTATCATTTCCATATACATGAAATAATCTTAGGAGGAAAGGTGGATGTAAGATGTGGCCCTTTATTAATATATATATATTAATGAATGTCCAAAAAGTTACTTTGTGAATTGCAAAAAGATTTGCTCCCTCTCGCTGGCACTGGACTGGTTACTCATTTTATATTAGGACCCCGGAGATTCAAGTTACCTTTTAAGAGGTCTCTTGTCTGACAATTGAGAAATAGTACAACGAAAATTACATCTTCTAGTCATACTTTGGAGACTTGAAATAATCCTAATGACCGGTCTGTTTTTACAAAAACACATTCACAGGTTTTTGAGCAAAATCTCTAAAAACATCCAAAACTTCTTCTCAGGTCATTAAGATAAGACACCTCAAACTTAAAATGCCCGAGGGAAGACAGGCTGGGTCCACCATGTATCATCACTTTAAGATTTAGTCTATGGAGTATGGGTCAATAGTTGACCACATTAAAAGTTCGAAAAAAATAAAAAACAATGTTAAAAAAATAGATATATTTTTTATTTTATTTCATTAAATGATGTTTATTGGATATATTACATTTTACAGTATCCTATGGCACACACAGATTTCAAAGCAATCCCATTCAAAGCTAGGTTTATTAAAAAGTCAAGAAGGCCACAGCCATAAGCCAAAAAATGTGGGAGGGCTTGAGATCAATGTGAATTTGAACACGAGTGGTCCTGGCGGGCTGTCGGTTTGTTGTACAAGCTTTTCATGCTTCCACAATTAAGATAAGCAGAGGTGGCCATAAGACAATGTTATTCTTATTCCAATATTTACTATCAATCATGGGTTTAGGGGTCATTGGCCACGTAAACCAATAATAATCCAGAAAACATGTAAAAGGTTTTCTGGAATGTTTCTTACCATAATATTAGACTTGTTGTAATGACGGGGTAGGGAGACAGACAGGTGAGCCCTAATCTACCCGCCACTCAGGCCCTGCCTACTTGCACGGCCCGTCCTAGACATCTCTCCAATGAGGCAATCTAAAAGAAGTAAGGGTTCGAAAAGGAGGGAGCAAGTAATTTTGTGCGGGTGCACGCACGCATACTATATCCAGTTATAGCATGTTTTTTCATCTTTGGTTTTGTCGTTGGTGCCAATACTGAGTTTGCTATGGGGCCTATGATTACTGTGTCGGTTCTTGGTTTTGGCCATCCCAACGTATGAGTGTTGTATATAGATCATAAAAAATGTACTTAGATAGTATGGCGCCACCTGGTGTTCAAAGTCTAAAGCAATGTGTACAACCACCAAATGAGCTGAGTGTTGTTGGACACACATGTTCAATCACTCTCCTCATAGCCAGTTCTCTGCAAAGTGATCTCCTGTTCACTGCAGAGGAGCCAATAAAAATAGCTTTCTGCCCTGCTTGTCAGGGAAGCAGCAGAGCCTCTGCAGCAGTATGGCAGTATAGCTAAGGAGGTCCCTTATGTAATGACAGGATAGGGAAACAGACAAGTGAGCCCTAATCTACCCGCCACTCAGTCCCTGCCTACTTGCACAGCCCGTCCTAGGCGACGGCGTACAACTGGGCGACGGTCCCTATGCTCAATATGTGTACGACAGCCAAACAGACAAGGGTACACAGAAGCTAAGGGAAATGGGGCAGTTGCCCACGGCAACACCGTGAGCAACAGGAGTAGTGAACGAGCCGAGTCAAACCAGGAGTGTACGAGGTACCAAACGCAGAGCAGGAGCGTAGTAAGTAAAGCCAGGGTCAATATGAAGCAAGGTCAATAATAATAGCAGGAGCAGCAGAGCCAGGAAACAGGAAAGAATCACAAGCAGAGACAAGCAGGAAATGAAGGTATAAATAGGCCGAGGGCGGGAGCTAGAACCGTCTGGCCTGGCTGTGATAGGTTCTCCCACTCCTGAGCCTACCAGCCTGAGTGGTAGCAGATCGAGTCACTCTATCAGACCTAGGAGCAGGTGCAGACTGATTAACCACGGGCGTCGACACAGAAGCTGTGTCTGGCAGATCCTTTACACTTGTTCTGAGAAGTACATTTATTGTAGACTAACAATTTCAAAAAGTACTCATTTAATTGCTTTTTGGAGTCTTTTTGTTTTTGATGGGTGTATTTTTTAAGAGAACACAAGAAAATCCAGTCTGTAAGATTTTTTTTTTTTACAAACCTGAGATGCTAGATTCTTGAAGTTCAACAAATCTATGTAAAGTTACATGGCTATAAAAGAAATCCAAGGTCAAAAAGCTAGTTCAATTCTTTGTAACTACTATAGCTACGATGGCTTACAGTAATCATAATACTGACTTGGTACATGGACATTTGTATGGGGCACTATAGCCTATTGGTACTTGGGGCAGAGAATTTGATTCATCAAATTTATATCTAGATGGGAAAAACTTGGGCTGGATACTCGATAATACTAACATTTCTAGGATCATGTCTCATAGTGGCCTGGTTGTTGCTTTTTTTTCAAAAATCAGATGTGTTTTCATTTCCTGCTGTATACATGTGATTGTAAGCATCCATGGGCTAGAAATGAATTATACATAGAAAAACAAAACTATTCAAAACTCAAGAAAAAAACAAAAATAAGAAAATACACAAAACATGAAGAAAATATGGTAGACTGGATGAACCTCCCGGTCTTTTCCTGTTGTCGCCATTCTAGGTTTCTATGAAGAGGTCGACATACTTTATTAACACGGGCTAAAAATATTATTATAATATTGCTGGGAAAAAAATCTGGGCGGGATTGTGGATGATGTTAGAGTCTAGAGTCTAGAGTCCCAATGCCTAATGGGTTTTTGAAATGGATATGACCATGGTTCTCGGAGGTCATGGGTAAACATGTCTCTATTGTGAACCTAATACAAGATTTATATAATCAATTTCTAAGGCTCAGGTTAATAACTAGAATTCCAACATACCTGTTTTGGACACTTTGGAAACAACCTAGTAATGTTACAAGAGTCCCTTGGTCTTGCCTCAGCACATATATACCTACACTCCATTAGTTTGACAGGTTCCCATAGTATAACCAATTAAAACCAAGTTCAAATCAAGATTGGGGTTACAGGGGTTATCTCATCTCCGCGGGTCTGGCACTCCCAGCAAACATCTGATTTTCCTGGGGGAAGTCTTCTCGAATTAGACACTTTGGAAACAACCTAGTAATGTTACGAGAGTCCCTTGGTCTCCCCTCAGCACATATTTACCTACACTCCATTAGTTTGGCAGGTTCCCGTAGTATAACCAATTAAAACCAAGTTCAAAACAAAATTGGGTTTACAGGGGTTATCTCATCTCCGCGGGTCTGGCACTCCCAGCAAACATCTGATTTTCCTGGGGGAAGTCTTCTCGAACTAGACATTTCCTCTGCAGCGGCCACTGCAGGGGAAATGTAGTATTACATGGCGGCCAATCAGATGAATAACAATCCATGTAATGCATGGACAGCTCAAGTCCACCAGAACAGGAGCCGCTCTTACCGTTCCGGCTCGGAGAGGGGGGGGGGGGTTCCAGTTGAGGGAACATGAGGCCCGCTGAGTACCAGTTAAGTTTATGTCTGACAGTCTAGTTACTAGAGGTAAACACTTATTAGCAGGGTTGTCAAACAGTAGATTCCTAGCAACCAGTCTGTCTCAGATTACTCAGTACAAAGTAGAATTGCTACTCAACTGGAGGCAGTGAGACTTGTCAGGTCTTTACCAGGTCTCCCTCTATTTGTAACAGTCACATCAACCATATTTCTGTAAAAACTTAATTTAGGTAAATGCCCCCCTAAATAACATCTCCCTGTAGTAATTTTCTAGGGAGTCCTGACCATTAAATGTCCTTATTAACTGCTTGGACACTTTGTTATTGTAGCAGGTGCAAGTGGCGCTAACTACTTAATTGGACTCCAGGTTTATTATGTTTATCTGAACTTTCCATTGGCTTCCGTTCAGGTATTGCCCATGTGTAGGACAGAAGCTGCTGTTGACTTTGCACACCCTCTGCGAATTATATGCTGTCAATAAATAATAATAAGAATTAAATTTGAGACATTGTTAAGACTTGAGCCCGACACTTTATCATGGGAATATGATAGATCTTTTGTAATCTTAGCTGTATGCAAACAATTACATAACAATTAGAGAGTGTTATACGGGGCAGGTCACCTTGTATTCACTAATTTAAGTAATATTTACATACAGCCAGTGCTCCCCCTTCTGGCGACTTTGGAATAATGTCTTAATCCTGTAAAAAGGCAAAATACAAAAAACTTCTGCACCATCTAATATGATAAAAGGTGCTTGTCTGCTGAGTCAGGGCCAGAACTAGAAGTAGACGGCTTCCTAAGGCATCATTTTGTGCAATTTATGGAGAGAAAAATGCTCTTTTGTATTTTTCTACCAATACTAAAATCTTATTAAAAAACATAAGAAGCAGTCCTATGTGCAAATGGCGCATGTGAGGCTGACACGATCTGTGGGTGTGTGGACCCATTGGGCTGCACCATTGTAGCGGGATGGCAGCTAGCCAAATGACAGTGTACCAAGTCAATATATATAGTCCAAGCACAAGGGTACCTGTAATAGTCCCGACAGTAACAACGGCTAGGCACAGATGGGATCTTGACTGCAGGTGATGCAGACGAGACAGATGACACCAGACGTGGTGTAACACAGCAGACGTGGCCGATGGCAGAACTCGACTCCAACACTATAGCGGGCACAGGAACAACTACAACACGGGATACAGTATACAGGTAGCAGGGCACGGGAACAACGGGAAAAGGATAACTCTAAGGGAACATTTGCAAGATTAACAGAGGTATACGAAGAACGCTCAGGCAAGGAGTAAAAGGGCAGGGCCCTTCTTATAGTCCAGGGTGATCATGGGCTAATTACTGATGATTTACATGTGCGCGTGTAAAGGCTCTTTAAGGCCGGGCGCGAGCATGCGCGCGCACCCTACGGGACACAGCAGAGTGGAAGGGAAGTGAGCGCTGGCGTCTCCTGGGGAGGAGATGGGTGCGGCCATTGAGGGGTGAGTAATTCCCGATTGTCCGTGGCCGTGGATATAACAGGGGCTTGTCACCAGTGAATTTCTATCACATATGCGGCATGTGTCCTATGTGTGAGTGGTTTGTGTGCGGAATGTGTCCTATGTGTCAGTGATGCATATGCATTTAAAAATAAAAATAATTTTATATATATATATATATATATATATATATATATATATATATATATAAAGAAGCCATAGGAAAGGGAACAGCACCAGGACTTCAATAAAGATGAAACATGGTTGATTTATTCACCTCAAGTGAGCGACATTTTCGTTCACCACAGAACCTTTCTCAAGCTCAAGCCTATATATGTATACATACATGTATAAATAAAAACGTTATTATTCCCGTGGTTTTGTTGCCAGTGAAGGGAGGGGTGCCCATACATACTTCTCGCACAGTCCACCCCTGGTCACATGTCACTAGTTTTGGAGCCACTAAATCACTAGCACGTCGTTTTGCAGCTGGGATTTAGTGCGCCTACCTCCAAAAAAATTTTTTGGGGGGGAAAGTTTGTAAAATTAATTTCGCACATTGCTGATAGTAGTCTGGGAGAGGAGTGTGGCGGCATTAGGCGCATGCGCAGTGTACTGTCCTCTTGTGCACTATGCGAATGCGCCTGATGCCGCTCCTAGACTGTTTTCAGTAACGTATGATTTATTTTGCTAAGTATTACCTAAACGGTCGGTTTTGATCTGGGCAAGTGTGGAGCACTAAAACCCCTCTGCATAACGACATGCTGGTGCTTTAGTGTACCCGAACCTAGTGATAGGTTCCCTTTAAATGCATCCAGTAATGATGAAGTTATCCATTAAGTTATTATTAAAAGAGTTTTCCAGGACTTTTATATTGATGGTCCATATAGGTCATCAAAATCGGATCAGTCGGGTTTCCGACTCCTGGCACTCCACCGATCAGTTGTCTAAAGAAGCCCACCTCATCTGATATTGATGACCTAGCCAAAGAAAAGGCCATCAATATGAAAGTCCTGATAATAAAACCTTTAACCTCTTCATGTGCCGCGCCGCAACTGTACGTCCTGGAGAGGGCTTGCTTCCCGCACCAGGACGTATAGTAGCGGACCGGTTCCCGGCGCACACTGTCTTAACGGACAGTGTCCGGGAACCGGGAGATCACCTGTCCCCGACAGCTGACACTACAGTCTTGCCAGCCAGTGGACCATCGCCGCTGATTTAGGCAATTAACCCCTTAAATGCGGCGACCAATTGCGATCGCCGCATTTAAGGGGTTTGAAGCATATCGGCAGCCCCCACTAAGTGATTGTGGGGACTGCGATGGACGGAAGGATAGGTGGAGCAGCCTCTAGCTGGTCCTCCTGGTCTTCCTGTCAGAGTGACTGTCACGTCACAATGACAGTTATAATACAGTACACTACATAGGTAGTATACTGTATTCTAGCAGCGATCAAAGCTGCAAGTCTTCAAGTCCCCTAGTGGGACCAAAAAAAAAAAAGACAAAAAAAGTTAATAAAAGTGTATGGCTCACAGAATATGGTGACAAAAAATTATTATTTTATAAAAAAGTAATTTTATTGTGCAAACGCTGCAAAACATAAAAAACCTATATACATACACTATCGCCGTAATCGTACCGACCCGCAGAATAAAGTAAAATGTAATTTATAGCGCACGGTGAACACTAAAAAAAATAATATAAAAAACATTATCGGAATTGCTGGTTTTTGGTCACCCGGCTTACAAAAAATGGAATAAAAAAAAGTGATCAATAAATCGCATGTACTCCAAAAAGGTAGCAATGAAAACTACAGATTGTCTCGCAACAAATAAGCCCTCACACAGCTCTGGTGGTGAAAAAATAAATAATTCTGTCTCTCAGAATATGGCGATGCAAAATGTGCAGTGTTCAAAAGCGGATAAGATCAGGGCACCATTTATTAGTGCGACACCGGCCACATATCTATGTATTATTATTTATTTACCCCATTATTACACCCTCTTATTATGCCCTGATGTTCTCTGCACAGCTTACATATACCCTGATGCACTGGCGTAGCTATAGGGGTCGCAGCGGTCGCAATTGCGACCAGGCCCCGAAGACAGGGGGGCCCACGGCCCCCCGCACCACATCAATAAAAAGTTACTATAGTAACTCAGGCCGCGGGCCCCTGTTACTATAGTAACAGACTTTACTTACCTTCCTGGTTCCGGATCGCAGCGGAGGTCCTGACGTCAGGCGCTGTGCGCAGCGCATGACGTCACAGCGCTATGCGCCGCGTACAGCATCGAGACGACAGAACTCCCGCTGCGGCCGAAGAGGAAGGTAAGGTTAGCCCTGACTGGCGGGGTCCGACTCCCGGGACCCGCCAATCAGCTGTTTTGAAGGGGCCGCAGCACTCGTACGAGAGCTGCTCCCCTTCATTCCTGTCACTTCATTCCGGTCACACTGTGAATCCGTGTCGGCGATTCACAGTGTGGGCGAGTAGTGAAATGAAGGGGAAGCAGCTCTCGTACGAGTGCTGCGGCCCCTTCAAAACAGCTGATTTGCGGGTCCCGAGAGACACATCCACCGTTGATGGCCTATCCTGAGGATAGGCCATCAATGTTTAGGGACTGCACAACCCCTAAGCCTACGATGTAGCAGGCTTAGGGGGCCCATGAGACAGGATCACAGATTGTGTGATCCTGTCTGCTGGGCCCTGTATCTAAGCCAATCACATGGTAGGCTTAGATATATGGCCCATGCGTGATCCTGTCTGCTGGGCCCTGTATCTAAGCCAATCACATGGTAGGCTTAGATACATGGCCCATGCGTGATCCTGTCTGCTGGGCCCTGTATCTAAGCCAATCACATGGTAGGCTTAGATACATGGTCCATGCGTGATCCTGTCTGATGGGCCCTGTATATAAGCCTACCACACTGTAGGTTTAGATACAGGGCCCCAGCACACAGTAATCTTATACTGTATAAGATTACTGTCTGCTGGACCCTGTATCTAAGCCTACCTTGTGGTAGGCTTAGATACAGGGTCCCACAGACAGTATCACACATGGGCCCTGTATCTAAGCCTAACATGTGTTACTAATATTTTTTGTGTGTTTTCTTACAGGTTCGGTCGTTGGACTACGTCGGATTCCAGGACTACTTCGATGACAGCTTTTTTTAAATTATCAATAAAATGGTTTATGAGGGCTGTGTGTTTTTTTTTTTTATTTCAATAAAATATTTTTTCTATGTCTTTGTGTTGTTTTTTTAAACTATATTACTACCGCCTTAGTAATGGCCGCCGGCTGATTGACAGCATCCATTGCTAAGGCGGGGCTTAGTGTTAGCCGATGCAGAGGCTAACACTAACCCCCTTTATTACCCCGGTACCCACCGCCACCAGGGGTGCTGGGAAGAGCCGGGTACGATCCAGTACCTGACCATCTGTAGTGATGGTCGGCTACTGGGGTGGCCGCAGGCTGGTATTATCAGGAGGGCAAAGGCCAAAAACAGTGGCCCTTCCTACCCTGGTGATGCTAGGCTGCTGCTGCTTTATTGTATCTGGCTGGTTATGAAAAATGGGGGGGACCCCACTTCATTTTAAAAAAAATGAAATAAAAAATAATTGGAAAGAACGATGTGGGGTCCCCCCCAATTTTCATAACCAGCCAGATACAACACAGCAGCAGCAGGTAGCATTACAAGGGTGGGAAGGGCCACTGTTTCCCCAGCCTAATACTACCAGCCTGCGGCCACCCCGGTGCCTGCCCGTCACTACAGATGGTCGGGTACTGGTTTGTACCCGGCTCTTCCCAGTACTCCTGGTGGCGGTGGGTACCGGGTAATAATGGGGGTTAGTGTAGCCTCTGCACCGGCTAACATTAAGCCTCGCCTTAGTAATGGAGGTTGTCAATCAGCCAGCGGCCATTACTAAGGCGGGGATAATAAAGTTTAAAAAGATACA
This sequence comes from Rhinoderma darwinii, assembly GCF_050947455.1. NCBI lineage: Eukaryota > Metazoa > Chordata > Amphibia > Anura > Rhinodermatidae > Rhinoderma > Rhinoderma darwinii. Next base: position 464,856,590 of record NC_134688.1, on the reverse strand, counting down.
AGCACATAGAAAAAAAACGCCGTCATTGAAGTCCTCGTATCCGAAGTCCAACAACCAAACCTGTAAAAAAACACAAACACACAAAAATAATCAGTAACACATAAAGAAGCAAAATTATTATTCTTAACTATCCTGGGTCCAGCGCTGGAGCCGCAATGTCAGCGAGCTGGGCCCTGTATCTAATCCAATCATGTGTGATACTGTCTGCTGAGCTGTGTATCTAATCCAATCATGTGTGATACTGTCTGCTGGGCCCTGTATCTAATCGTATCTTGTGTGATACTGTCTGCTGGGCCCTATATCTAATCCGATCATGTGTGATACTGCCTTCTGAGCCACTGTATCTAATCCTATCATGTGTGATACTGCCTTCTGAGCCACTGTATCTAATCCTATCATGTGTGATACTGTCTGCTCAGCCACTGTATCTAATCCTATCATGTGTGATACTGTCTGCTGAGCCACTGTATCTAATCCTATCCATAGCTTATAGGGTCGTAGTGCTATAGATATGCTATGCTGTCTCATATACACACTTTTTTTAGGGCGGACACATATGTATTGGGGCTATTTCCCTGACATTTTAAGCCCTGAGGGTATGTTCACACGGCAGCGTCTGTTACGGCTGAAATTACGGTGCTGTTTTCAGGAGAAAAGAGCACCGTAATTTCAGCCGTAATGGCATGTGCAGGCGTCTTTCCCTGAGTCCATTACGGACATAGTTGGAGCTGTTTTTATACGGAGTCCATGGAAAACGGCTCCATTTACGTCTGAAAAAGTGACAGGCACTTCTTTGACGCGGGCGTCTTTTTTACGCGCCGCCTTTTGATAGCGGCGCGTAAAAAAAAATGACCGTCGGCACAGAACATCGTAAGACCCATTCAAATCAATGGGCAGATGTTTGCCAACGCTTTTGAGCCGCATTTTCGGACGTAATTCAATGCTAAAACGCCCGAATTACGTCCGTAAATAGGGTGTGTGAACCCAGCCTTAGTGACGCCCCCGGCTGCTAGTGCTGCATTTTTGGGTCACTTAGGAGACCCAGCGATGCAGCTGAAAGCTGCGGACCGTTGGCCATGAGAAGTTTGCGGGGGGAGGGGGGGCCCAGTAAGAATTTTTGCATCAGGCCCATGAGCCTTTAGCTACGCCCCTGCCCTGATGTACTCCTCACACCTTACATATACCCTGATGTACTCTGCACAGCTTGCATATACCCTGATGTACTCCTCACAGATTACATATACCCTGAATTACACCTCACATATTACATATACCCTGATGTACTCCGCACAGCTTATATATACCCTGATGTATTCTGCCCAGCTTACATATACCCTGATGTACTCCTCACATATTACATATACCCTGATGTACTCCTCACAGCTTACATATACCCTGATGTACTCCTCACAGATTACATATACCCTGATGTACTCCTCACAGATTACATATACCCTGATGTACTCCACACATATTACATATACCCTGATGTACTCCTCACAGATTACATATACCCTGATGTACTCCGCACAGCCTACATATACCCTGATGTACTCCACACATATTACATATACCCTGATGTACTCCTCACAGTTTACATATACCCTGATGTACTCCTCACAGATTACATATACCCTGGTGTACTCCTCACAGATTACATATACCCTGATGTACTCCGCACAGCTTACATATTCCCTGATGTACTCTACACAGATTACATATACCCTGATGTACTCTGCACAGATTACATATGCCCTGATGTACTCTGCACAGATTACATATGCCCTGATGTACTCCACACAGATTACATATACCCTGATGTACTCCGCACAGATTACATATACTCTGATGTACTCCGCACAGATTACATATACCCTGATGTACTCCGCACAGCTTACATATACCATGATGTACTCCGCACAGTTTACATATACCCTGATGTACTCCTCACAGATTACATATACCCTGACGTTCTCCGCACAGCTTACATATACCCTGATGTACTCCGCACAGCTTACATATACCCAGTAGCGTAACTAGGAAAGACTGGGCCCCATAGCAAACTTTTGACTGGGGCCCCCCCTCCCCTGGGTGTCACACAACCTCCCCTTGTAGATAGTGCCTTTTTTACAGCCCCCGCTGTAGATAACGCCATACGGCCCTCCACTGTAGATAACGCCATACAGCCCCCCCTGTGTATAACGCCATACAGCCCCCCCCTGTATATAATGCCATACAGCCCCCTGTAGAGAACGCCATACAGCCCCCCCTGTAGATAGCGCCATACAGCCCCCCTGTAGATAACGGCATACAGACCCCCTGTAGATAACGCTATTCAGACCCCTTTGTAAATAGCGACATACAGCCCCCCCTGTAGATAACGCCATACAGCCCCCTCTGTAGATAACGCCATAGAGCCCCCCGTAGATAATACCATACAGCCCCCCTGTAGGTAACGCCATACAGCCCCCTGTAGGTAATGCTATACAGCCCCCCTGTAGGTAACGCTATCCAGTCCCCCCTGTAGGTAACGCCATACAGACCCCCCTGTAGGTAACGCCATACAGCCCCCCCTGTAGGTAACGCCATACAGCCCCCCCTGTAGGTAACGCCATACAGCCCCCCCTGTAGGTAACGCCATACAGCCCCCCCTGTAGGTAACGCCATACAGCCCCCCCTGTAGGTAACGCCATACAGCCCCCTGTAGGTAATGCTATACAGCCCCCCCTGTAGGTAACGCCATACAGCCCCCCCTGTAGGTAACGCCATACAGCCCCAACACCCAAAAAAAAAATCCGACCTATAGTGTGTCCTACAAAAGACATGTATCCCCTATCCACAGGATAGGGGATACATGTGTGATCGCTGGCAGCGATAGGGAGAACGGGGGACCGAAAGTCCCCTGAAGTTCTCCATGACAAACCTCTGACTTCCGGAATCTGCACAGCTCAATAAAAATGAAAGGAGCACTGGTCACGCATGCGCACAAGCACGGCCGGCGCTCCATTCATTTCTAAGGAGCTGCCGACACAGACCCCGGAAGTCCGAGGTTTCTCATGGAGAACTTCAGGGGACTTTCGTTCCCCCGTTCTCCCTATCGCTGCCAGCGATCACACATGTATCCCCTATCCTGTGGATAGGGCATACATGTCTTATGTAGGAACAACCCCTTTAATGGCAGAGCGGGGAGATACCTCCCTGCTCTGCCGTAGTGTTCAGTGGCGTCGCGCTGTAGCAGCCATAGCGGCAGCTAGCGGAGCCTCCGGCCATGGTGGGGGCCCGGTGCCGGCGGGTGACACGGGCCCCCTCATGCCGCGGGCCCCGTAGCAGCCGCTACGGCTGCTACAGCGGTAGTTACGCCACTACATATACCCTGATGTACTCCGCACATCTTACATATACCCTGATGTACTCCGCACAGATTACATATACCCTGATGTACTCCTCACATATTACATATACCCTGATGTACTCCTCACATATTACATATACCCTGATGTACTCCTCACAGCTTACATATACCCTGATGTACTCCTCACATATTACATATATCCTGATGTACTCCGCACAGCTTACATATACCCTGATGTACTCCTCACATGTTACATATATCCTGATGTACTCCTCACATATTACATATATCCTGATGTACTCCGCACAGCTTACATATACCCTGATGTACTCCTCACATGTTACATATATCCTGATGTACTCCGCACAGATTACATATACCCTGATGTACTCCACAGCTTACATATACCCTGATGTACTCCTCACAGATTACATATACCCTGATGTACGCCTCACAGATTACATATACCCTGATGTACGCCTCACAGATTACATATACCCTGATGTACTCCTCACAGATCATATACCCTGATGTACTCCTCACAGATTACATATGCCCTGATGAACTCCGCACAGATTACATATACCCTGATGTACTCCGCACAATTTACATATACCCTGATGTACTCCTCACATATTACATATACCCTGATGTACTCCTCACATATTACATATACCCTGATGTACTCCTCACATATTACATATACCCTGATGTACTCCTCACATATTACATATACCCTGATGTACTCCTCACAGCTTACATATACCCTGATGTACATCGCACAGCTTACATATACCCTGATGTACTCTGCCCAGTTTACATATACCCTGATGTACTCCGCACAGATTACATATACCCTGATGTACTCCTCACATATTACATATACCCTGATGTACTCCGCACAGATTACATATACCCTGATGTACTCCGCACAGATTACATATGCCCTGATGTGCTCCTCACATATTACATATACCCTGATGTACTCCGCACAGTTTACATATACCCTGATGTACTCCGCACAGATTACATATGCCCTGATGTACTCCTCACAGTTTACATATACCCTGATGTACGCCTCACAGATTACATATACCCTGATGTACGCCTCACAGATTACATATGCCCTTATGTACTCCTCACAGACAGTGGCGGATTAAGTAGACCATGGGCCCTGGGCTGTTACCCAAACTTGGGCCCCCCTTCCTCACCGCCGCCCTGCCGCGCCGTAACTATTTTTAACACTACTTTTTGGGGCAAGCATTAACAGTGTTACAATTCCCCTTGTCACAGCGCGGTGTCCCTACATACTGACAGTATCACACTGTGCAGGGACACATCCTCCTGACAAGGGGAATTGTCTATCAGTCCTGGACTGCAGAAAGACTTTTTGTGAAATACAAGGATTTCCTATAATAAACATGTCAGGAGAGGTGACAGATTCTCTATAAATCTAGTGACTCACAGGTGACGACGTAGTTTTTTTCCTCTTCTCCATCCAGTCCAGACTTCATGACGACTTTTCCCGGCCATGACCCATTTCTGCAGAATTTGCCACTCAGATGTCTTTGGCTCCTCACTTTTTCAACATTTCCACACCTATAAACAAAGATAATATTATCATGGTGCCACACACTGTGCCCCTAAATATAATAGCACCAAACACTGCGCCCCTGAATAAAATAGTACAAACACTGTGCCCCTAAATATTATAGCACCATAGACTACGCCCCTGAATATAATTGTGTCAAACACTGTAGATAGCACCACACACAGCCCCCTGTAAATAGCGCTACACAGTCCCCCCCCTCTGTAAATAGCGTCACATAGCCCTCCCCCTCTTGTATATAGTGCTACACAGCAATCCCCCTTAGATATAGTGATACACAGCGCTCCCTTCTATATAGTGCTATACAACAATCCCCCCTTGTGTATTGTGCTACACAGCGTCTCCCCCCTTGGACCTGCAGCTCTTGTAATTGCTCAGTATAATGTCCCCCATAGCTGCCCCCACAGTATATTGCCACCCATAGCTGCCCCCACAGTATAATGCACCATAGATGTGACACAGTATAATGCCCCATAGATGTGACACAGTATAATGCCCCATAGATGTGACACAGTATAATGCCCCATAGATGTGACACAGTATAATGCCCCCATAACTGCAACACAGTATAATGCCCCATAGCTGCAACACAGTATAATGCCCCATAGCTGACACAGTATAATGCCCCATAGCTGACACAGTATAATGCCCCATAGCTGACACAGTATAATGCCCCATAGCTGACACACCATAATGCCCCATAGCTGACACAGCATAATGCCCCATAGAGGTGACACAGCATAATGCCCCATAGCTGACACAGTATAATGCCCCATAGCTGACACAGTATAATGCCCCATAGCTGACACAGTATAATGCCCCATAGCTGACACACCATAATGCCCCATAGCTGACACAGCATAATGCCCCATAGCTGACACAGTATAATGCCCCATAGCTGACACAGTATAATGCCCCATATGTACGTACCTAATAAAAGAAGAAAACATAATTGCTTACCTATCCCCGTTCCCACGACGGTGGGGGATGCGATGCTTCTCCTCCTCTGCACTGTGCTGTGCTGTGAGTGACTCCGTGCAGACAGGCGCGATGACGTCACTACATCGCGCCTGCCTGCACCGAGCCGCTCACGGCAGAGTGAATGCTGGAGCGAGGCTCCAGCATTCAACCAAACTGAATCTGCGTCCTGCGGATGCAGATTCAGTCGGAAGCAGGCAGCGCGGTAGCGCTGCATAGTTTTTTAAGTTTGTGTGCGGTTCGGGCCGCGATGGGCCCCATTGGCAGCCTCGGGCCCCGATGGGCCCCCTGGCAGCCTCGGGCCCCGGGCGACCGCCCGAAACGCCCACATTATAATCCGCCATTGCTCACAGATTACATATGCCCTGATGTGCTCCACACATATTACATATACCCTGATGTACTCCTCACAGTTTACATATACCCAGATGTACTCCGCACAGATTACATATACCCTGATGTACTCCTCACAGCTTACATATACCCTGATGTACTCCTCACAGATTACATATACCCTGATGTACTCCTCACATATTACATATACCCTGATGTACTCCTCACATATTACATATATCCTGATGTACTCCGCACAGATTACATATACCCTGATGTACTCCTCACATATTACATATACCCTGATGTACTCCGCACAGCTTACATATACCCTGATGTACTCCTCACATATTACATATACCCTGATGTACTCCTCACATATTACATATACCCTGATGTTCTCCGCACAGCTTACATATACCCTGATGTACTCCGCACAGATTACATATGCCCTGATGTACTCCGCACAGATTACATATGCCCTGATGTACTCCGCACAGATTACATATACCCTGATGTACTCCTCACAGATTACATATACCCTGATGTACTCCACACATATTACATATACCCTGATGTACTCAGCACAGCTTACATATACCCTGATGTACTCCGCACAGCTTACATATACCCTGATGTACTCCTCACAGATTACATATACCCTGATGTACTCCTCACATATTACATATACCCTGATGTACCCCTCACATATTACATATACCCTGATGTACTCCTCACATATTACATATACCCTGATGTACTCCTCACAGATTACATATACCCTGATGTACTCCTCACAGATTACATATACCCTGATGTACTCCTCACAGATTACATATACCCTGATGTACTCCTCACAGATTACATATACCCTGATGTACTGCTCACATATTACATATACCCTGATGTACTCCTCACATATTACATATACCCTGATGTACTCCTCACATATTACATATACCAGAAAAAATAGGGTTTGAATCCAGCACGGACAATTCGATAAAATGGAAGAAATAATTCCAAGTTTAATGGGCCAGTATGTTTGGCAAGTTAAAATCAGGACTAAAGAGCACAGCGTGACATCCTGATAGTGTGGGGAAAAAAGTGGTAGTGGTAAATAGATAGCCTACGCGTTTCAGACGCTGCGAGCGTCCTTAATCATGGCTGATGTACTCCGCACATATTACATACACCCTGATGTACTCCTCACATATTACATATACCCTGATGTACTCCGCACAGATTACATATACCCTGATGTACTCCGCACAGTTTACATATACCCTGATGTACTCCGCACAGCCTACATATACCCTGATGTACTCCTCACATATTACATATACCCTGATGTACTCCGCACAGATTACATATGCCATGATGTACTCCGTACAGATTACATATACCCTGATGTACTCCGCACAGATTACATATACCCTGATGTACTCCGCACAGATTACATATATCCTGATGTACTCCTCACATATTACATATACCCTGATATACTCCTCACATATTACATATACCCTGATGTACTCCTCACATATTACATATACCCTGATGTACTCCTCACATATTACATATACCCTGATGTACTCCTCACATATTACATATACCCTGATGTACTCCTCACAGATTACATATAACCTGATGTACTCCTCATATTACATATACCCTGATGTACTCCGCACAGATTACATATACCCTGATGTTCTCCGCACAGATTACATATACCCTGATGTACTCCTCACATATTACATATACCCTGATGTACTCCTCACATATTACATATACCCTGATGTACTCCTCACATATTACATATACCCTGATGTTCTCCGCACAGATTACATATACCCTGATGTACTCCGCACAGATTACATATATCCTGATGTACTCCGCACAGATTACATATACCCTGATGTACTCCGCACAGATTACATATACCCTGATGTACTCCTCACATATTACATATACCCTGATGTACTCCTCACAGATTACATATACCCTGATGTACTCCTCACATATTACATATACCCTGATGTACTCCGCACAGATTACATATACCCTGATGTACTCCTCACATATTACATATACCCTGATGTATTCCTAACAGCTTACATATACCCTGATGTTCTCCTCACAGATTACAAATACCCTGATGTACTCCGCACAGATTACATATACCCTGATGTACTCCGCACAGATTACATATACCCTGATGTACTCTGCACAGATTACATATATCCTGATGTACTCCGCACAGATTACATATACCCTGATGTACTCCTCACATATTACATATACCCTGATGTACTCCTCACAGATTACATATACCCTGATGTACTCCGCACAGCTTACATATACCCTGATGTACTTCGCACAGCTTACATATACCATGATGTACTCCGCACAGATTACATATACCCTGATGTACTCCGCCCAGCTTACATATACCCTGATGTACTCCGCACAGATTACATATACCCTGATGTACTCCGCACAGCTTACATATACCCTGATGTACTCCTCACAGATTACATATACCCTGATGTACTCCGCCCAGCTTACATATACCCTGATGTACTCCGCACAGATTACATATACCCTGATGTACTCCGCACAGCTTACATATACACTGATGTACTCCGCACAGCTTACATATACCCTGATGTACTTCGCACAGCTTACATATACCCTGATGTACTCCGCACAGATTACATATACCCTGATGTACTCCGCACAGCTTACATATACCCTGATGTACTCCTCACATATTACATATACCCTGATGTACTCCTCACAGATTACATATACCCTGATGTACTCCGCCCAGCTTACATATACCCTGATGTACTCCGCACAGATTACATATACCCTGATGTACTCCGCACAGCTTACATATACCCTGATGTACTCCGCACAGTTTACATATGCCACCACATTATAAACTGAAATACCAACAAAACCCCAAACAGAACAACTGCCAAGTAAAATCTGCGCTCCAAAAGCAAAATAGCGCTCCCTCCATTCTGAGTCCTGGAGCGTGCCCAAACAGCAGTTTGTGTCCACATATATGGCATCGCCATACCCGGGAGAACCTGCTTAAAGTTTTATGAGGTATTTGTCTTCAGTGGCACAAACTGGGCACAACATATTATGCACTAAATTGGCATATCAATTGCAAAAATTGCAAATTTCACTTTGCACCGTCCGGTGCGCATTAACCCCTTTGTGCACTTAATAGCATGTCATGGTGCGGGGGTTGACGTATGGAGCCGACTCACGTGCTGAGCCCGCTCCATACGCTGTGGGTGTCAGCTGTGTAATACAGCTGACACCCGGGGCTAACCGACAGGAACAGTGATCTCGCTGTTACAGAAGCCTGTAAAAATAACTATATACTGCAACACATTAGTATTGCAGTGTATTGTACTAGCGATCCAATGATCGCTGGTTCAAGTCCCCTAGGGGGACTAATAAAATCTGTAAAAAATTGTAATAAAGTTATTACTAGTTTCTTCTAAAGTAATGTAAAAAAATAAAAAAAATAAAAAATTCGTATCGCTGTGTCTTTAAAAGTCTGAACTATTACAATATACCACTATTTAACTCGCACAGCAAACAACGTAAAAAAAATAAAAATAAATTAAAATACCAAAATCGCAGTTTTTTTGTCATCTTAGCCCTCCAAAAAATATGTAATAAAAAGTGATCAAAAAGTCGTACCAAAAAATGCTACCAGTAAAAACAGCTTGTCCCGCAAAATATAAGCCCTCACACCACTCAATCGACCGAAAACTAAAAAAGTTACGGCTCTGAGAATGTGGTGAAAGAAAACAATTTTTTCTTTTAACAAATAGATTTTTCTTTGTAAAGGTAGTCAAATAAAAAAAAACTATTTCAATTTGGTATCACCATAATTGTATTGAGCCGCAGAATAAAGCAAAGTTTTTGTTTTTACTGCACGGCGAAAGCCGTAAAAACGAAACCCCCAAAAAATGAATGAGTCGCCATTTTTTCCAATTTCAACCCACAAAGAATTTTTTTTCAGTTTCCAGTACATTTTATGGTACTTTAAATGGTCTCAATAGAAATTACAACTCCTCCCGCAAGAAATAAGCCCTCACATCTCTCTGTTGACGAAAAAAGAAAACCGTTATGGCCATTGGAATGCGGGAAGAGAAAAATTAAGAAGAAAGCAAAAAATTGATCAGTTCTGAAAGGGTTAATTAATTTCTAATGAAAAAAAATGTATGACCTTCATGTGGGGTATTGCCGTACTCGGGAGAAATTGCTTTACAAATGTTGGGGTGCTTTTTCTCCTTTATCCTTTGTGAAAATGAAAAAATGCTAAATTTTAGGGGAAAAAATGTTGATATTCATTTTCATGGCCTAATTCCACTAAATTCTGCAAAAAACCTGTGGGGTCAAAATGCTAACCTTACCCGTAGAAAAATTCCTTGAGGGGTGTAGTTTAAAAAATGGTATCATATTTGGGGGTTTCCACTGTTTTGGTCTCTCCAGGGCGTTGCAAACGCGACATGGCACCCGAAAACCAATCCAGCAAAATCTGTGCTGCAAAATCCAAATGGTGCTCCGTCCCTTCTGAGCGCTGCCGTGGGTCCAATCAGCAGTTTATTACCACTTATGGGGTATTGCCGTAATCGGGAAAAATTGCTTTACAAATGTTGGGGTGCTTTTTTCCTTTTATTCCTTGTAAAATTGAAAATGACTAAGTTTTTTCAGAGAAAAAGTAGATTTTCATTTTTACAGACTAATTACAATATATTTAGCAAAAAAACCTGTGTGGTCAAAATGCTAACTATACCCCTAGATACATTCCTTGTGGGGTGTAGTTTCCAAAATGGGTTCACTTTTGGGGTGTTTCCATTGATTTGGCACCACAAGACCTCTTCAAACCTGACATGGTGCCTAAAATATATTCTAAAAAAAGAAGGCCCCAAAATCCACTTGGTGCTCCTTTGCTTCTGAGGCAAGTGTTTTTCGGTCCATTAGGGCACTAGGGCCACATGTGGGATATTGAGTTGCATTTCTCAGGTACAACCTTCTGTGATAAAACAAAAAATGTATTACAAATGAATTTCGTCAAAAAAAAAATTATTTTAAATTTCACCTCTACTTTGCTATAATTCCTGTGAAACACCTAAAGGGTTAAAACACTTTCTGAATGTTGTTTTGGATACTTTGAGGGGTGCAGTTTTCAAATTGGAGTAATTTATGGGAACTTTCTAATATATAAGGCCCTCAAAGCCACTGCAGAACTGAACTGGTCCCTGAAAAAATAGCCTTTAGAAACTTCCTTGAAAATGTGAAAAAATCGCTGCTAAAGTTCTAAGCCTCGTTACGTCCTAGAAAAATAATAGGACGTTCAAAAAAACGATGCAAATATAAGGTAGACATATGGGGGATGTTAACTAGTAACTATTTTGTGTGGTATTACCATCTGTTTTACAAGCAGATACGTTTAAATTTAGAAAAATGCAAATTTTTGCTAATTTTCTCTAAATTTTGGTGTTTTTCAGAAATAAATACCGAAATTATCGACCAAATTTTTTCACTAACATAAAGTACAATATGTCACGAGAAAACAATCTCAGAATCGCTTGGCATTCTAAAGTTATTACCAAATAAATTAACACGTCAGATTTGAAAAAAATCGGCTGTGTCCTGAAGGTGTTAGCCATTAACTCCTTAACGCTGAAGGACAGACATATCCGTCCTGTGATGGCGCGGGTACTGCCACAGTACCCACGCGATCAGCGGCAGGAGCACAGCTGTTATACACAGCCTGGCTCCTGCTGCAACTGCCGGAATCGAAGCGCACTCCGATTCCAGCAGTTTAACCCATTAAATAACGCTGTCAATAGTGGCAGAGACATCTAATGTGTTTGACAGAGGGAGGGAGCTCCCTCTGTCACCCCATCGGCGCTCCCGCAAAGAAATCGCGGGTCGCCGTCGGGTTTCCATGACAGCTGGTGGTCTAACAAAGACCCCCAGGTCTGCCTTCAGCATCTGCCTGTTAGGCGATGTCGGAGGCATGACCTAATAGGTTGCCTGTCAGTTTTACACTGACAGGCAATAATGCTTCGGTATACTAAGTATACCAAAGCATTATATATGCGATCAGCAGATCGCATAGTGAAGTCCCCTGGTGGGACTTAAAAAAAAAATGGCAATCAATTAAATAAAGTTTGTGGAAAAAAAAAAAAAAAAAAAAAAGAATCAAAATCAAATAAAACTAGTGGTTTTATTTTGTAAAAGTGTCAAAACAAATCACACATACACATATATGGTATCCCCGCGATCGTAACAACTTGATCAATAAAATGAACACATTAATTAAACCGCTGGATGAACGGCGTCCAAAAAAACGCAAAAAGCAACGTCAAAATTATCTCTTTTCTCCCATTCCCCCCATAAAAAAATTAAATAAAAGTTAAAGGGGTTGTCCCAAGTTGACTCAAATTTTTTTTTTAAAACATTCTAAGCAGGAAATGAATTTTAAAACATTTGCTGTTAAAAAAAATTTAAAATTCATTTCCTAAGTGCCTTTTTTTTACACTTGATAACTCAGCAAGTGCTGGTTATCTTTTCTAAAAAGGGGCGTGAGCGGCTCGATGTCAATCAAGCCGCTCCGCTCTGCAGTGTGCGCGCTCCCGACGTTGATAGATACTGTAGTTCTAGCAACATCGGGAGAATGTTCGTCTCAAGCGGGCATGGTAAGCCCGATTGAGACGAACTTACCGTGAATGTACTGTACACTACACTACACTACACTACACTACATTCACCCCGTTTCGGCTAACAACTTCTCCCCCACCCTGTCACTACATGTAATGTTTGTAGCCGCCGTACCGGTGCTGCATCAGCACCCGGCGAACAACTAAAAATATATATAAAAAAATAAACTCACCTAAGACGTTCTAACGGCGCTCTGAACGGTCCCGTCACTTGCCATCTTCCCTCTTCTTGGCGCCGCTCGCATTCATAGTAACAATGCGTTGTGGCGCAGATGACGTAATCATATCAGGCCCACGTGATTACGTCATCTGCACCCACCGCTCTGTTATTGTGAATGGGAGAAGAAAAGTGACGGGACCTTTCAGCTCTTCGTGGGAACGTCTTAGTGAGTTTATTTTTGTATGTATGTTGTCATGTATGTGTATATGCATGTATGTTTTCTTGTATGTATGTTGTCCTGTTTGTATGTGTATATGTGCATGTATGTATGTTTTCATGTATGTATGTTGTCATGTTTGTTTGTATGTGTGTATGTTTTCATGTATGTATGTTTTCATGTAGGCATGTATGTATGTTTGCTTGCATGTATGTTTGTATGTATGTTTTCATGTATGTATGTTTTCATGTTTGTATGTGTATATGTGCATGTATGTTTGCATGTATGTAAGTTTTCATGTATGTATGTTTGCATGTATGTATATATGTACATGTTTGTATGTATGGTTGAATGCAAGTATGTATATATGTATGTTTGCATGTATGTATGTTTGCATGTATGTATGTTTTCATGTATGTATGTTTGTATGTATGTATGTTTGCATGTATGTATATTTTCTTGTATGTATGTTGTCATGTTTGTATGTGTATATGTGCATGTATGTTTGCATGTATGTATGTTTTCATGTATGTATGTTTGCATGTATGTTTGCTTGTATGTATGTTTGCATGTATGTTTGTTTGCTTGTATGTATGTTTGCTTGTATGCATGTATGTTTGTTTGCATGTATGTATGTTTGCTTGCATGTATGTATGTATGTTTGCTTGCATGTATGTTTGTATGTATGTTTTCTTGTATGTATGTTGTCATGTTTGTATGTGTATATGTGCATGTATGTGTATGTATGTATGTTTGCTTGTATGTATGTATGTATGCTTGTATGTATATATGTTTGCTTGTATGTATGTTCTCATATTTGTATGTGTATATGTGCATGTATGTTTTCATGTATGTATGTTTTCTTGTATGTATGTTGTCATGTTTGTATGTGTATATGTGCATGTATGTGTATATGTGCATGTATGTTTGCATGTATGTATGTTTGCTTGCATGTATGTATGTATGTTTGCTTGCATGTATGTTTGCTTGCATGTATGTTTGTATGTATGTTTTCTTGTATGTATGTTGTCATGTTTGTATGTGTATATGTGCATGTATGTTTGCATGTATGTATGTTTTCATGTATGTATGTATGTATGTATGTATGTTTTCTTGTATGTATGTTGTCATGTTTGTATGTGTATATGTGCATGTATGTTTGCATGTATGTATGTTTTCATGTATGTATGTTTGTATGTATGTTTTCTTGTATGTATGTTGTCATGTTTGTATGTGTATATGTGCATGTATGTGTATATGTGCATGTATGTTTGCATGTATGTATGTTTGCTTGTATGTATGTGTTTGCTTGTATGTATGTTTGCTTGTATGTATGTATGTTTGCTTGCATGTATGTATGTTTGCTTGCTTGTATGTTTGCTTGCTTGTATGTTTGCTTGCTTGTATGTTTGCTTGCTTGTATGTATGTATGTTTGCTTGTATGTATGTTTGTTTGCATGTATGTATGTTTGTTTGTATAAATGTCTGTATGGCCATGTATGATACTGTCTGCCCTGTATCTAAGCCAACTTTGCCGCAGGCTTCTATACATGGTATAACAGTCAGTATCACACATGAAAGTGAAACTAAGCCTACGACATGTTTTATTTCATTTTTTTTTTAATATTTTTGATTTTTTACAGGTTTGGTGTTTGGACTACGTCGGTTTCGAGGACTACTTAGATGACGCTTTTTTATTTCATCAATAAAATGGTTAATGAGGGTTGTGTTGGGGGTGCTTTATTTCAATAAAATATTTTATCTATATCTTTGTGTTTTATTTTCAAGTTTTATTACTATCACTTTAGTAATGGCCGCTGTCTGAGTGACAAGGTCCATTACTAAGGGGAGGCTTAGTGTTAGCCGGTACAGAGGCTAACACTAAACACCATTATTACCCCGGTACCCACCACCACCAGGGGTGCCGGGAAGAGCCAGGTACGATCCAGTACCCGACCATCTCATTGGGATGGTCGGGCTCTGGGGCGGCCGCAGGCTGGTATTATGAGGCTGGGAAGGGCCAAAAACAGTGGACCTTCCCACCCTTGTAATGCTAGGCTGCTGCTGCTGTGTTGTATCTGGCTGGTTATAAAAATGGGGGGGACCCCACGTCATTTTTTTTTTATTATTTATTTATTATTTTTATTAAAAAGACATGGGGTTCCACCCAATTTATCATAACCAGCCACATACAACACAGTGTTATTAGCCTGGGAATGTACTAAACCAGTGGCCCCTCCCACCCGTGTAATGCCAGACTGCTGCGGCCTTGTATATGGCTGGTTATTAAAAATGTGGGGGACCCAACGTCTATTGTTAAATTTTACAAAAAAACGACATGGGGGTCCCCCCCATTTTTATAACCAGCCCGATACAACACAGCAGCAGCAGCAGCAGCCTAGCATTACAAGGGTGGGAAGGTCCACGGTTTTTGGCCCTTCCCAGCCTCATAATACCAGCCTACGGCCGCCCCAGTACCCGACCATCACAACAGATGGTCGTGTACTGGATCGTACCAAGCTCTTCCCGGCACCCCTGGTGGTGGTGGGTACCGGGGTAATAATGGGTGGTTAGTGCTAGCCTCTGCACCGGCTAACACTAAGTACCGCCTTAATAATGGACGCTGTCAATCAGCCAACTGCCATTATCTAGGCACTAATAAAGTTTGAAAAAAAAGACAAAGACAATTTTTTTTTTATTGAAATAAGAAATCCCCAACAAAACCCTCGTTAACCATTTTATTAAAATTTTCAAAAAACGTAGATCTACGAATCGAAGACGTAGTCCAATTGGTACATCAAAATCTGCAACAACATAAAAAAAAAGTTATCAATGTGAACAATACCGATACTTATACTCACCTACACACACACACACAAACAACCACACACAAACATATACACAAACACATAAACACACACCCATATATTACACAAACACATACACACAAACATATACACAAACACACACATATACACACAAACACACACATACACACAAACATATACACAAACACATGTACACAAACACACCCATATATACACAAACACACATATAAACAAACACACAAATATACATATACAAAAATACACACACATACACACAAACATATGCACAAACACACCCATATATACACAAACACACACACATATACACACACACAAACACATGTACACAAACACACCCAAATATACACAAACACACACACACAAACATATACACAAACACACCCATATATACACAAACACACATATACACACAAACATATACACAAACATATGTACACAAACACACCCATATATACACATACACAAACACACACATATACAAAAACACACACACACACAAACATATACACACACAAACATATACACATACACACAAATACACCCATATATACACTCACACATAAACACACACACACAAACACATATACACAAACACACCCATATATACACAGACACACACACACACACACACACACACACAAACATATACACACTTACCTTTAGCGGAGCGCAGACTTCTCCTTGCGACGGGTGCCTTTCCACTGCATCTTCTGCGCATGCGCCGAGAAGCGCCGAGATGCGCGTTCACGAGCAAATGACATCCTCTGCTCCGGACGCAGAGGATGTCATTACGCATGCGCGGCCACCGCTAAAGGTAAATAGCGGTGGCCGGGAACCTAGGCAACGAGCAGGATACAAAGAGGGACCGACCGCAACTTCAATCAAGAATAGCAAGAAAACGACATCGCTGGACGACGGACAGGTAATTAGAATTCTTCTTATTTTTACATGGGGGAGCTTTATAGCTCCATTTATCAACTTGGGACAACCCCTTTAATCTATAAGTCCTATGTACCCCAAAATAGTACTAATGAAAACTACACATTTTCCCGCAAAAATCAAGCCCACATACGGCCACATCGACGGAAAAATAAAAAAAAATGACGGCTCTTGGAATGCGGCGATGCAAAAACAAGTCATTTTTTTCTAAAAGGCTTTTTATTGTGCAAACGTAGGAAAAACATATAAAACCTTTACATATTTGGTATCCCCGTAATCGTGCCGACCCATAGAATAAAGTTAACATTTTATTTACGCTGCATAGTAAACGGCGTAAATTTAGAACGTGAAAATTAATGCTGGAATAGCTGCTTATTTTCAATTCTCTCCTAAAATAAAGTTAATAAAAGCTAATCAATATGTTATAAGCATCTAAAAATGGTACAATTACAAAATAAAACTCGTCCCGCAAAAAACAAGCCCTTATACGGCGATGTCGACGGAATAAAAAAAAAATTATGACTCTTGGAATGCGACCGTGAAAAAACAAAAAATAATCCTTGGTCATTAACGTGCAAAATGGCCCGGTCATTAAGGGGTTAATGAATAAAAATGTAGACAACCCTGTATGGCTGGATTCACACACTGCATTTAGGTCAGATTTTCATGGTGGTTTCAGTGTCACTTTTTCACTCCTAAAAAGGTAGCGGACAGATCTTTGCTGGGAGTCAATAGCCGAGACCACAGTTGGGGCTGTTGGTATCTAAGGTAAAAAACAGAGTTTAGTAAATACTCCCGGTTGTGTCATACAACTCCTATACCTGGTATAAGTATAAGCCAACTATGCACTTAACCCCTCAAAGATAGAGACCATTTTTATTTTTGTCTCCACGAAGTCCATCATCCATAAACTTATTTATTTTCACATTGACATAGTGCTATGAAATCTTGTTTTGTGTGGGATTAGTTTTAGACTTTTTTTAGGTGCCATTTTTTGGTAAATTAATTCCATTTGGGTATTTGTAAACTGTAACAGTGTCAGTGTCTATATTTCCTTTATTTTCCTTGTCTAGATCATCCCAGAACTTGCCCAACGGGGTCCTAACCCCTTCATTCTAGTTATTTGTCATCAATTATTGAGGTGGGAAAACCCCTTTAAGCACGAGAATCGATCTGTCATTTTAGCCCCCCTTATGTAAAATCCCAATAAGGTTGAGACCCTTTAAATTGATAGGAGGTACTGATTTACTGTTTGGTTTATTACAATTAGACATGCAAAATGAAAACTCCAGGTTCGAGACTCGTCTGGATGGAGATGGAAATTGTTCAATTTGAAGGTCATTAGAATGGAATTGGTTTTCTTTATTAACCTTCATTACTGATATCAGCTCAGTTAATATTACGTGTATTATTTGTGTATTATCTGATTGTTGGGATTAGATTAGTTGAGTTGCAGCCAGCAGTTCACTTTCCAGTAAAATAGAGGGTATATAAGAATACATAATGTTATCCTATCCAGGAATGGCCTCTGTCAGTATCACTTAAAGCGTACCTATCATTTCGGATGACCTTTCAGAATAAGCTGTCATATATGTACATGAGGACTAACACTATTTCTGGCCATTATATGACATTTTATAGCAGTTTTCCTTTCTGCAGGCTCAATCTTTCATTCTCAGTTTTCTCTGAGCTAGAGGGTGAAGCCTCAGGGTATGTTCACACGGAGTATTTTCAGCCGTCTTTCGGGCCGTAAAGGTCCCGAAAAAAGGCTGAAGAATCGGAAGCAGAACGCCTCCAAACATCTGCCCATTGATTTCAATGGGAAAAACGGCGTTCTGTTCCGACGGTAAAAAAATGGCCACGAAAAAGAAGTGCATGTCACTTCTTCAGCCGTTTTTGGAGCCGTTTTTCATAGACTCTATAGAAAAACAGCACCAAAAAACGGCCATTAAAAAACGCAGCGAAAATAGCGGGTGGCTTAAAAAACGTCTGAAAATCAGGAGCTGTTTTCCCTTGAAAACAGCTCTGTATTTTGAGTCATTTTTTGTTAAGCGTGTGAACATACCCTAACTGCTATCATGTTTTCCATACACAGCACATAATTAAGAGGAGAATCCTGCTCTCCTGTCGATATCTATGACATGTATATAGAAACAGCAGCAGCAGCAACATGGAGATTATACAGCAGTAATGAGCAGTGTTGCTGTGAATCTAGCACTGGGGTGAAATATAAGTGTATGCTCACTCGGCTTATTTTCGGCTGTTTTCCGACGGGGCGTTTTTTTACGCAGCCATTTTAAAAAACGCCTGCAAAAAAAGAAGTGTACGTCACTTCTTGAGCCCTTTTTCATTGACTCTATAGAAAAACAGCTCCAAAAAAATGCCATGAAAAACGAGAGTTTGAATAAAAAACAGCTGAAAATCAGGAGCTGTTTTCCCTTGAAAACAGCTCTGTGTTTTCAAACGTTTTTTTACTAAGCGTGTGAACATACCCTAACAATTACTAGAAGCTGCAGCAGCATGGAGGACATCATACAGCAGTAATGAGCAGGGCAGCTGTGAATCCAGCACTGGGGTGAGATACAACACTTACTAGAAGCAGCAGCAGCATGAAGGAGATTATACAGCAGTATTGAGCAGTGTAGCTGTGAATCTAGTACTGGGGTGAGATATAACACTTACTAGAAGCAGCAGCAACATGGAGGAGATTATACAGCAGTACTAAGCAGTGTAGTTGTGAATCCAGCACTGGGGAGAGATAGAACACTTAGGGCATGCCCAGACGTGGCGGATTTCTTCCGCAACTGTCCGCATCAATGGCGCACAGAATCTGCGTCGCAGATTCTGTTGCGGATCTGCCCAAAATGGGCATTAAATTGATGCGGACTAGCCGCTGCGTATTGAGGTGAAAGTACTTCCCTTCTCTCTATCAGTGCAGGATAGAGAGAAGGGACAGCACTTTCCCTAGTGAAAGTAAAAGAATTTCATACTTACCGGCCGTTGTCTTGGTGACGCGTCCCTCTTTCGGCATCCAGCCCGACCTCTCTGGATGACGCGGCAGTCCATGTGACCGCTGCAGCCTGTGATTGGCCTGTGATTGGCTGCAGCCATCACTTAGACTGAAACGTCATCCTGGGAATCCGGACTGGAGGAAGCAGCAGGGAGTTCTCGGTAAGTATGAACTTCTATTTTTTTTTTTACAGGTTGATGTATATTGTGATAGGTAGTTACTGTCCAGGGTGCTGAAACAGTTACTACCGATCGCTTAACTCTTTCAGCACCCTGGACAGTGACTATTTACTGACGTCGCCTAGCAACGCTCCCGTAATTACGGGTGCACACACGTAGTCACCCATAATTATGGGTGCACACACGGAGTCACCCGTAATTACGGGAGCCCCATTGACTTCCTCAGTCTGGCTGTAGACCTAGAAATACACATAGGTCCAGCCATAATGAAGAAATGTCATGTTAAAAAACCAATACGCTCCGCAGCACACATAACATCTACATTACATCTGCGGACTTCATTGCAGAATTTTGAATCTCCATTGAAGTCAATGGAGAAATTCCGCAATGAGTCCGCAACCAGTCCGCCACACGTCCGCAACAACCATTGTATGCTGTGGACACCAAATTCCGCACCGCAGCCTATGCTCCGCAGCGGAATTGTCCGCAACGTGCAAACGAACCCAACCACAAAGCTGTGGAAGGCAATGGAGAAACGGGTCCGCTGCGGAGTGTCCGCAGCGGAATTCCAGAGCAAATCCGCTACGTCTGGCCATGCCCTTAGGGTATGTTCACATGTAGTGACCAAAAACGTCTGAAAATACGGAGCTGTTTTCAAGGGAAAACAGCCCCTGATTTTCAGACGTTTTTTTGAGCAACTCACGTTTTTCGCAGCGTTTTCGCAGCGTTTTTGACGGCAGTTTTTGGAGCTGTTTTCATTGGAGTCTATGAGAAAACGGCTCCAAAAACGTCGCAAGAAGTGTCCTGCACTTCTTTTGACGAAGCTGTAATTTGACGAGCCGTCTTTTGACAGCGACGCGTAAAATGACAGCTCGTCTGCACAGAACATTGTAAGACCCATTGAAAGCAATGGGCAGATGTTTGCCGACGTATTGGAGGCGTTTTTTCAGATGTAATTAGAGGCGTAAAACGCCACCAATACGTCTGAAAATAGGTCGTGTGAACCCATCCTTACTAGTAGCAGCATGGAGGACAGTATACAGCAGTAATGAACAGTGTAGCTGTCAATCTTGCACTGGGATGAGATATAACATGTATTAGAAGCTGCAGCAACATGGAGGATATTATAAAGCCGTAATCAGTAGTGTAGCTGTGAATTCAGCACTGGGGTGACATATAACACTTACTATAAGCAGCAGCAATATGGGGGACATCATGCAGCAATGCTGAACAGTTGAAGAATCCAGAACTAGGGTGAGATAAAATGCTTACTAGAAGCTGCAGCAGTGTCTCGATGTCTCTCTTCTCCGTCTCCCTCTTGTAGCTCCCTCCCACTCTCTCCATAGATTACTATTAGCAGCACGTAAGGGTATGTGCACACGATAACTGCAATTACGTCTGAAATTACGGAGCTGCTTTCAGGAGAAAACAGCTCCTGAATTTCAGACGTAATTGCATGTACTCGCGTTTTGCGGGGCATCTTTTACGGACGGAATTTGGAGCGGTTCTTCATTGGAGTCAATGAAAAACGGCTCCAATTACGTCCCAAGAAGTGTCCTGCACTTCTTTTGACGAGGCTGTAATTTTACGAGCCGTCTTTTGACAGCGACGCGTAAAATGACAGGTCTTCGGCACAGTACATCGTAAGACCCATTGAAAGTAATGGGCAGATGTTTGCCGACGTATTGGAGGCGTTTTTTCAGACGTAATTCAAGGCATAAAACGCCTCCATTACGTCTGAAAATAGGTCGTATGAACCCGGCCTTAGGGTATGTGCACACGACCTCTTTTCTGACGAAATGGAGGCGTTTCCGCCTCGAATTACGCCTGAAAAGACGGCTCCAATACGTCGGCAAACATCTGCCCATTGCTTGCAATGGGTCTTACGATGTTCTGTGCAGACAAGCTGTCATTTTACGCGTCGCTGTCAAAATACGGCGCGTAAAATATACGGCTCGTCAAAAGAAGGGCAGGACACTTCTTGGGACGTTTTTGGAGCCGTTTTCTCATAGACTATTGAAAACAGCTCCAAAAACGGCCGAAAAAAACGCTGCGAAAACGCAGCGAAAAACGCGTGTTGCTAAAAAAACTTCTGAAAGTCAGGAGCGGTTTTCCCCTGAAAACAGCTCCGTATTGTCAGGCCTTTTTGGTTAAGCGTTTGAACATACCCTTAGAAAGGGGGAGCCTGATAAGTGGAAAGACATTTTTCTCTAATAAGATATATTAGTAAGTTTCTTATATTTACTATTGATTTATGCTAAGTTTGTTCAAGGCTTAGTGACCCTTAAGGGCTTGTTCACATGGCGTGTGCGGTCAAATTGCTGCAATAACCGTGAAAATGTCATGGTTTTGGTGTTTGTAAAAAAATAGAAACACCGTTTAACTGCGCCATGTAAATTCATGAAAATTTGTTTTATTTAATTCAAAATCTTTGCCCCAGATGCAGGTAGGTCTAGTTATGTCTTTGGTCAGACGTAGGGGACCACAATTGTCAAGAATAAGAGTGTCCCGTTTTCCATTCTCAATGAAGAAGTGGCTTTATATAAAATTCATGTGATTTATGTTTTGTATGTTTTTTTCTTTTTGGTTGATTTCGTAAATGAATATCACTGACCACCAGTGGCGGATTATCATATGGGCGATTCGGGCGGTCGCCCGAGGCTCCCAGGGGGCCCATGGCAGCCCGAACCGCACATCATCTTACAAACCTATTCAGCGCGCTAGCGCTGCTAACTGCCGAAGATGAGGAGGGGAGGAGCAGGGAATTGGCCGGGAAAGGGGTAGGACACGCCTCCCTGACAAGTGCGGGCGCCGCCATTGAGTAACAGAACAGCGACGGACGGCTGTTCTGTTACTCCAAAGCTGCAAGAGAAGAGCCGGGCGGGCGGTCACCGGCGCTGAGGTTAGTTGGCTTATCCTCCTGCCCAACTGGTTCCCGACCGCTGGCTGTATTTTTATGGCCAGCGGTCAGGGACGGGTCCTTAAAACCCGAGCCATAGACTTTCTACGGCTCGGGTTTTAACTTGCTGCCCACGCGATCGGGCAGCTGAATGTCGGGTCACCGGCTGTCAGTGACTGCCGGGGACCCAGAGGAGAAGACAGAAGCAGCTTTCGCTGCTTCTGTCTTCTCCGATGTCTTCTTACACAGCGTTCAATGAAAGCTGTGTATAGGAATAGAGACAGCAGCAGCGGCGCTGTCTCTATTCCTCCCGGTGATCAGGTGACTGGTCACATGATCGCCGGGTGCCGTTACTGACAGACTGTTGCTGGGTCTTACTAGACCCAGCACAGCCCTATTAGTGACAATCGTCACTAGGGCTGATTTCCCTGCTGTGCAGCTCCAGTTACAGGGGAAAAACATGGTGTAAAAAAATATATATAAAGTTCCCCAAAGGTCTTTTTTGACCTTTGGGGGACAGACCACAGTAATAAAAAAATAGGAAAGTAAAGAGCAAAAAAAAATGAAATAATAAATACACATAAAATACCCCCCCCCCCCAATAAAAACCGTCGTCCCAATTACCCAATTGACCCAATTACCCTAATATAGACATGTAATATATTAAAATTTACGGTAAACAATGGCGATCACAAATAAAAGGTCTATTTTAGGGTAAAACTATGTTATTACCAAAAAAAATAGCTGAAACGTAAAAAAGCTTATTTTTTTACTATTATTTTCAAACTTTATGAATAAAATTCTAAAATAGCAAAAAAATTTGCATAAAAACGATAAAAAACGAAACCTGCATTCTCTACGGAAAAAAACGTCGCAAAAATCACGTCATTTTAATTTTTTTTATATAAAAATGTGTGTTTGGTGCAACTTTGTAATTATGTTTTATTAAAAAATATTTTCACTTTTTGAGATACAGCTGCTTTGTATCCTGTATCCGTCAGGTCAGCAGGACTGACGGGATCAGTGAAACGGGCCCTGCGCTAAATTATAATCTTAGATGTGATAGATTTGAGGTGGATCCTGCGTGTCACTGATCCTGTCAGTCCTGCTGACCTGACGGATACAGGATACAAAGCAGCTGGATCTCAAAAAGTGAAAATATTTTTTAATAAAATCAATCAATCACACACGTACTAATATATATATATATATATATATATATATATATATATATATATATATATATATAAAATTATGATATAAAGTTTTTAAATGTGTACATAATCTTGTGGCACTATATACAAGGGGAGCGCTGTGTGGCACTATATACAAGGGGGAGCGCTGTGTGGCACTATATACAAGGGGGAGCGCTGTGTGGCACTATATACAAGGGGGAGCGCTGTGTGGCACTATATACAAGGGGGAGCGCTGTGTGGCACTATATACAAGGGGGAGCGCTGTGTGCCACTATATACAAGTGGGAGCGCTGTGTGCCACTATATACAAGTGGGAGCGCTGTGTGCCACTATATACAAGTGGGAGCGCTGTGTGCCACTATATACAAGGGGAGCGCTGTGTGGCACTATATACAAGGGGGAGCGCTGTGTGCCACTATATACAAGGGGGAGCGCTGTGTGCCACTATATACAAGGGGAGCGCTGTGTGCCACTATATACAAGGGGAGTGCTGTGTGACACTATATACAAGGGGAGCGCTGTGTGGCACTATATACAAGGGGGAGCGCTGTGTGGCACTATATACAAGGGGGAGCGCTGTGTGGCACTATATACAAGGGGGAGCGCTGTGTGGCACTATATACAAGGGGGAGCGCTGTGTGGCACTATAAACAAGGGGGAGCGCTGTGTGGCACTATATACAAGGGGGGGCTGTGTAGTGCTATCCACAGTGGTATGTGTGTGGCGCTCTTTATAGGGGGGACTTTTTGGTGCTATTTACAAGAGGGGGAGGGCTGTGTGGCGCTCTCTACAGGGGGCTGTATGGCACTATCTATATGGGACTGTGTGTAACGCTCTCTACGGGGGGATGTGTGATATATAGAGGGGGCTGTGTATGGCGATATCTATGGGGGTGTGTAATATCTACAGGGGCTGTGTGTGGCACTATGTACAGGGGGCTGTGTGTGGCACTATGTACAGGGGGCTGTGTGTATGTGGTGTTTTACAGTGTGTGGTATTATTATATTTAGGCACGCAGTGTTTGGTGCTATTATATTTAGGGGCACAGTATGTGGCACCATGATAACTTTATTTTCGTTTATAGGTGTGGAAATGTTGGAAAAGTGAGGAGACGTCTGAGTGGCAAATTCTGCAGAAATGAGTCATGGCCGGGAGAAGTCGTCATGAGCGCTGCACCGGATGGAGAAGAAAAGAGGAAAAAAACTACTAGAATCTGAGACGTCGTCACCTGTGAGTCACTAGATTTATAGAGAATCTGTCAACTCTCCTAACATGTTTATTATAGGAATCCTTGTATTTCACAAAAAGTCTTTCTGCAGTCCAGGACTGATAGACAATTCCCCTTGTCAGGAGGATGTGTCCCAGCACAGTGTGATACTGTCAGTATGTAGGGACACAGCCCTGTGACAAGGGAAATCGTAACACTGTTAATGCTTGCCCAAAAAAGTAGTGTTAAAAATAGTTACGGCAGGGCGGCGGTGAGGATGGGGGGCCCAAGTTTGGGTAACAACCCAGGGCCCATGGTCTACTTAATCCGCCACTGCTGAGAACCACGGGTCTGGCAACTGAAACCCAGTGATCAGTTATCATAGTGGGTGGAAGCTACAGCCAGACGCACATCTGTCCTAGAGCAGCATCCGCAAAATAAATGTGGAATCATATGGCGCTTAATGTGCAGTTACGCGCAATGGCTGTAAAATCTCCATGTTGTACAATAAACAGCCATACACAAAGCTGCCACTAGGGGGCCACTTAGCACAAGTAATATTTTACATAAGCTTCATTTCAAAGAGTTTTTCACTTTTTGTCTTGCTTATGAAGCTGTTGTGTATAATATTGATATGACAGATGAGTGGGCGCAACTTGATGATAAGTCATTTACTGTAAATGGAAAGAAATCTACTGTAAGCAGCGAGGAGATAAGACACACTGCTAATAATAGTTCTGTATGTAATTAATGGCACCGAGATCAAATAGAAAATGCTGCATCTGATGGGTCACGCATGGAGCTAGATATTGCTATTTTTATAGTATACAGAGGACATGTCCACAGATTTAAAGGGACACCAAACCTATGAGCTGTATTTGCTGTTTAGTTTAATGCAAGGCTGGATTATAGCATGGGCAAAAATAGACGTTTGCTTTGGTGGCTATACCTTTATCTTCTAGTGGATCCATCCCCGTAAATGTATTCCTTGGATATTAGTGGGAGACATATATCATGATATTGACCGTGTTACTATTTGAGAAATATAAAGCATTGCATTCAGTAGCACTGTATGGCACTAAGCTGTATGCACTATATGGAGGTATTATGTGAGCACTGTATAGAACGGGATAGGCAAAAAATTTTGCTATATGTAGGCACTATATGGCAATATTATGGGAGCACTGTATAGAGCAGGGGAAGGCAGCATTTCTCTTATGTGTAGGCACTATATGGCAGTATTATGTGAGCAATGTATAGAGCAGGGGAAGGCAGCATTTCTGCTATGTGTAGGCACTATATGGCAGTATTATGTGAGCAATGTATAGAGCGAGGGTAGGCAGCATATTCTATATGTAGGCACTATATGGCAGTATTATGTGAGCAATGTATAGAGCGAGGGTAGGCAGCATATTCTTCTATATGTAGGCACTATATGGCAGTATTATGTGAGCAATGTATAGAGCGAGGGTAGGCAGCATATTCTTCTATATGTAGGCACTATATGGCAGTATTATGTGAGCAATGTATAGAGCGAGGGTAGGCAGCATATTCTTCTATATGTAGGCACTATATGGCAGTATTATGGGAGCACTGTATAGAGCGAGGGTAGGCAGCATATTCTTCTATATGTAGGCACTATATGGCAATATTATGGGAGCACTGTATAGAGCAGGGGAAGGCAGCATTTCTGCTATGTGTAGGCACTATATGGCAGTATTATGTGAGCACTGTATAGAGCGAGAGTAGGCAGCATATTCTTCTATATGTAGGCACTATATGGCAGTATTATGTGAGCAATGTATAGAGCGAGGGTAGTCAGCATATTCTTCTATATGTAGGCACTATATGGCAGTATTATGTGAGCAATGTATAGAGCGAGGGTAGGCAGCATATTCTTCTATATGTAGGCACTATATGGCAGTATTATGTGAGCAATGTATAGAGCGAGGGTAGGCAGCATATTCTTCTATATGTAGGCACTATATGGCAGTATTATGTGAGCAATGTATAGAGCGAGGGTAGGCAGCATATTCTTCTATATGTAGGCACTATATGGCAGTATTATGTGAGCAATGTATAGAGCGAGGGTAGGCGGCATATTCTTCTATATGTAGGCACTATATGGCAGTATTATGTGAGCACTGTGTAGAGCGAGGGTAGGCAGCATATTCTTCTATGTGTAGGCACTATATGGCAATATTATGGGAGCACTGTATAGAGCAGGGGAAGGCAGCATTTCTGCTATGTGTAGGCACTATATGGCAGTATTATGTGAGCACTGTATAGAGCGAGAGTAGGCAGCATATTCTTCTATATGTAGGCACTATATGGCAGTATTATGTGAGCAATGTATAGAGCGAGGGTAGTCAGCATATTCTTCTATATGTAGGCACTATATGGCAGTATTATGTGAGCAATGTATAGAGCGAGGGTAGGCAGCATATTCTTCTATATGTAGGCACTATATGGCAGTATTATGTGAGCAATGTATAGAGCGAGGGTAGGCAGCATATTCTTCTATATGTAGGCACTATATGGCAGTATTATGTGAGCAATGTATAGAGCGAGGGTAGGCAGCATATTCTTCTATATGTAGGCACTATATGGCAGTATTATGTGAGCAATGTATAGAGCGAGGGTAGGCAGCATATTCTTCTATATGTAGGCACTATATGGCAGTATTATGTGAGCAATGTATAGAGCGAGGGTAGGCAGCATATTCTTCTATATGTAGGCACTATATGGCAGTATTATGTGAGCACTGTATAGAGCGAGGGTAGGCAGCATATTCTTCTATGTGTAGGCACTATATGGCAGTATTATGTGAGCAATGTATAGAGCAGGGGAAGGCAGCATTTCTGCTATGTGTGGGCACTATATGGCAGTATTATGTGAGCACTGTATAGAGCGAGGGTAGGCAGCATATGTGGGCACTATATGGCGATATTATGTGAGCACTGTATAGAGCAGGATAGGCAACAATTTCTTTCTATCCATCTATCTTACTGTTTCTTTAATCCCACAGATAATGCTTCAGTTTTACAGCTTTCTAGGTGTGAAGTCTGAACACCCCTCTAATAAAATATATTAAATATATATTATAATGACAGTAAATTTGTTCTTCTTGAGTTGTTCATTTGCGTGCTTCTCAGTAGTCCCTTTGAGAAAATCATGGAGTTATCTTCTAAGTAAATTCCAACGCTCCTACGATTAAGGCCCTTTCACACAGATCAATGATCGGGCGATTGAGTGCGGGTATGAACGCTCGTTCCCAGTCATTCCCCTGTGCAAACAGGGAAGCGATCAGCCAACGAGCGAGCAAATGCTTGTTTATCAGCTGATCAAATCTTTCATATGTAAACAGGAGAGATGGTCCCGACAAGATGCAATTGTATGGGGACAAATGATCATATTAATGATCATTCGTCTTCATACATTCCGACCATTGATCCATGAAGGTAAATGAGCGCCGATCGACATGCTATATCCTCAATCATATTTCTTTGCGGAAAATCCACTGCATAATACAGTAGCAGAGAAGTGGATAAGATTTCGTGATATCCGGAGATTTCACACACAAATGGACCTGCGGTGCGGTTTTTTAAGCCAAGGCATGTGAATTGTGGTTGCGGAATTGCCGGGAAATTGTTGCGGATTTTCCCCATTGCATGCAATGGGGATCTAAAGCTTGCAACAGATAGTCAAGTGTTGCGACTTTTGCGGTGAAAAAAACCACATTATACTTACCTCTGACGTTCTGCAGGCCGGCCTCCTGGGAGGACTTTTTATCCCATGTGACCTCCGCTGCAGCCAATCACAGGCTGCAGCGGCCTCCTAGGATGAAACGTCATCCCAGGAGGTCGGCCTGCCAGCAGGACGGCTATTTCTGCAGATTTCCGCAGCAGACATTTCGGGCACAAAAACTGCACAATTTGGAGCGGTTTTTCGCCCGTAATTCCCTGCGGCCAACGGGGCGGATATAGGCTTACCCTAAATGTATGATTCAAATTTCCCCGTATTTTACTACTCTTTGAAAGGAGATGATGTCACTTAATGACCAATAACGTAACTGTACGTCATGGCGAGGGCAGAAATATGACGCATCAGCAGAACTATGGATAATTGGTATCGCTGCATCCGTAAAAGTCCAAACTATTACAATATTTCAATATTTAACCAGCTAGGTGAACGCTGTAAGAAAAAAAAATGCCAGAATTTCTTTTTTCCGTTCACCTTAGCTTAATAAAACGGATCAAAAAGTTGTATGTACTGAATTACGGCACCAATAAAAACTAAAAACAAGCTATTTCTCTCAGAATATGGCGACACAAATCTAATTTTTTTTAACAAATATTTTCTTCTTCGTAATAGTAGAAAAATATTTTTTTTAAAAAAACATGTAAATTTGTTATCGCATTAAGGCCCTCATTTGCATAAATGTTCTAAACGCCATAACTTTGTTAAAAAACATCGTTTTTAAAATAAAAACACATTGCTAGTAACTACATTCCAGCGCCGATAAACTGATGTGGGAGATGGAGCATTTTTATTCTGGTGACAGAGCCTCTTTAAGTCTGGTAAATCTGTCCGAAAGTTCACACGGTATGCTCTCAATGGGAGTGACTGTCATGACCTGCCTAAGTAGAGTCGTGTGTTAGTGCACCTTCCCTTATCCCTACCAATCCCTTCACCCCCACCTTTAAGAAAAAGACACGTGACACCGAGGTTGGATGTGAAATGGCCACAGCAGCCGTTTTATTAATTTCACAGTTTAAAACAAATTAAATCCGAAACATTCGGATAACTAATTAGGAATCCACCAGAGAATTCCTCCTAATAATTCACATGACCCAACATGGGTCAGAATCATAAATAACAATTTAACGTTAACATTAGACCGAGCAGGGGCAGTCCTTGAAGCCATTTTAGATATTCCTTTTTTACACACCTCGAGTTAGCCATCTGCAAACCACTAATTACCTCCAGCCGTAAACCAGCTCGGAGGCACCGCTCACCTCTGCAGATGGCTCCAACCACCAGAAGTCCACTTCAAGGGGATAACACCCGATGAAGCCTTCAAGTGCTATACCGACCACTAGAAGTCCACTTCAAAGGGATAACACCCGATGAAGCCTTCGAGTGATATACCTTCCACCAGAAGACCACTTCAAAGGGATAACACCCGATGAAGTCTTCAACCATGTACCTTTTTTGGGGGACGCATACCCCCGATGCGACCCCCCCACCAATTTTGTACTGACTGGCCTCAAGGACTCCCCCCGCCAGCTGCCATGACACCAGGACCTACTCCGAATGAAAAGAAAAAACATGTTAAATAAGCACACAATAAAATTACCACACTCATAAACAGACATAATAAAGACCACAAGAGATAACACCAAATGGGCGGGAGGGTGGGAGCTTACTGGGTGAGTGGTTACTTCTCCCGCTGCTTCCGGCTCACTGCCGAAAAACAGCGGGAAGCTCCGTAACGGCCCCCCCTAACTCCTCCCTGTCCCTCCTCCACCTCTAACTTTCCCTACAAAGTTAACCCTTTCCCTCCTAGGGCTGTCATGGAGGCTTCCCTCCTAAGCCCTGCAGGCTGCGTCCAGCCTCGTCTTGACCTGCCTAAGTAGAGTCGTGTGTTAGTGCACCTTCCCTTATCCCTACCAATCCCTTCACCCCCACCTTTAAGAAAAAGACACGTGACACCGAGGTTGGATGTGAAATGGCCACAGCAGCCGTTTTATTAATTTCACAGTTTAAAACAAATAAAATCTGAAACATTCGGATAACTAATTAGGAATCCACCAGAGAATTCCTCCTAATAATTCACATGACCCAACATGGGTCAGAATCATAAATAACAATTTAACGTTAACATTAGACCGAGCAGGGGCAGTCCTTGAAGCCATTTTAGATATTCCTTTTTTACACACCTCGAGTTAGCCATCTGCAAACCACTAATTACCTCCAGCCGTAAACCAGCTCGGAGGCACCGCTCACCTCTGCAGATGGCTCCAACCACCAGAAGTCCACTTCAAGGGGATAACACCCGATGAAGCCTTCAAGTGCTAT
The DNA here is from genome assembly GCF_050947455.1 of Rhinoderma darwinii. NCBI lineage: Eukaryota > Metazoa > Chordata > Amphibia > Anura > Rhinodermatidae > Rhinoderma > Rhinoderma darwinii. Next base: position 464,824,823 of record NC_134688.1, on the reverse strand, counting down.
ACCGACCACTAGAAGTCCACTTCAAAGGGATAACACCCGATGAAGCCTTCGAGTGATATACCTTCCACCAGAAGACCACTTCAAAGGGATAACACCCGATGAAGTCTTCAACCATGTACCTTTTTTGGGGGACGCATACCCCCGATGCGACCCCCCCACCAATTTTGTACTGACTGGCCTCAAGGACTCCCCCCGCCACAGCGAAACAGGCCTTGACCACCTTAAGCCTGTGAGTTCCGCCACACCACCACCGCCCTTTCAATTCCTTCTGCTATTGCCAAGCTCCACAGATCAATCCCAACCTCGGTCAAATGAACCCCATCGCTCCTCCAGTAGTTCCCCACTCCTGACTCCAAGTCCCTGTGCCGAACGCAAATGCCCCCGTTTTTGGCTACAAATCGGGACACCGCGCGATTAACCTTAATGCGAGCCTTATTGACTCTTTCCACTGACCTACCCAGCCGCCAATGTTTTCTTGGGACAATGTCCGACCACACAATTACCAACCTGGGATAAGAAACCCACAAACACAACATATCGTGTTTAATATCCCGCACCAACTCACGAAAAGGGCGGACTCCCAAATCGTTCCCACCCACGTGCAAGACCAAGATCTCCGGGACCCTATCAAGCCGGGCATATGTCTGGAATTCTGCTAACACCCTACTCCACGACATACCTCTAAATCCCAGCCAATGCAAAACCGCATCCTGTCGCGGAATGCGCAACTGGCGACCGTCCGGGCGGACGTCCGCCCTCAAAGCCCCCCAATGCACGTAAGAGTGGCCCAGCAACCACACCAAACACGGAGGCGGATCTGAAACGGAAAAGCAAGTTAAATACCACCACACAAAACATTCTTATAAGTGCAAACAGCAAAACTCATAACAGATGGGGGCGGACATAAGACCTAAATCTGTTGGACTCCCAACGACCGATGCGCCGCACCCCCTCATCATCCAACCCCCAGCGCCCTGCTTCCGTTGCCGCGCCGATCCTGAAGGAATGAGATGAGTACGCGTCCGCCGCGACACCGACCGCCGCCAAACATTTTTTGAATACAGCTCTAAATTGAAATCTAGACAAAAATAACCCGTCCTCGTGACATAGCAATGGCAACTCCGGAGACCCCACCTGTGGCTTAAAACCCTGCCTGCACGCCACCGGGCACATAGCCGAACCCGGGAGAGCGAACAACACTATCAGCTTCCCCTTTCCTAATTGGTCAGTTTTTGACCGACGCAACCATACCTCCAGCCGATCTGTATATATGCTCACGTCTCTCAGTCTCAACCCCCCAGCTTGCTTGGTACTCGGCGAAACCAACTCGCCGATTCTAAATGCCCCAAAGAACGCCAAAGAAAAAGCTAACCGAAACAACCTCATCTCGGCCGAAGAACGACAGACCGATGCTAATGATCCGCCCAAAGAGCTCAACAGAGAAAACGACACAGGCCTTCTACGATCCGCCTCGACCCTACCTCGGCGCAAACCCTTCAAAGCCTGCCCCACTAAGAATTCCTTAGACACATCCCTAAAGCCCCGTAACTTGAAACCAAATGCCACCGCCGACATGAAACGGTTAACCTTTGCCAATGAAAACCCCGCCTCCCAGGCGTCCCCTAACCAGTACAAAAGTGCCACCAACCTGTCTCTATCCGTGTTGACGTCACCCAACTCTCTTACCCACTCCTCCCACTGCCTCCAACAAGCAGAATAAGCACTCCACGTTGAGCGCGCCAACGACCTTTCCACCAATCGTTCTACGGGACCGAGACCAGATCCCAAAGATGTTCCGGGCAGACCACGCCGAGACGTTCCGCTCCCGGTGCCAATTGCCGAAACCGGTCCCACTGCGAGCGAGAAAGAGCATCAGCGATACAATTCCGTACCCCCGGCACGTGCACCGCCACCACCCACGCGTTCAATGACAAGCACACCAACACTAAATGTCGCAACAACTGAATTACCGGAGGAGAGGACGCCGTGATGTTGTTAATGGCCAGCACCACCCCCATGTTGTCGCAGTAAAAACGAACCTTCTTATCCCTGAGCCTGTCCCCCCAGATGGTCGCCGCAACCACGATGGGGAACAGCTCGAGCAGGGCCAGATTCCGCGTGAGTCCACTGGACACCCAGCTAGCCGGCCATTGACCCGCGCACCACGGACCCCCCCCATAAGCTCCAAAACCGCCCGCTCCAGCTGCATCCGTAAAAATATTCAAATCACTCGTATCCTGCGCTGGAGCCATCCATAGCGACCGACCGTTATACTGGCCCAAGAAGTCATCCCATACCTGCAAATCAGCCCGATGCTCCTCCTTGAGCCGTACAAAGTGATGTGCCGCACGCACTCCCGCCGTAGCCGCCGCCAACCGTCTACCAAACACCCTCCCCATTGGCATAATCCGGCAGGCGAAATTCAACTTCCCCAGCAACGACTGAATCTCCCGCAGCGTAATTTTCTTTAACTTGCAAGCCCGACGTACCTCCTGACTCAAAGCCCCCAACTTATCCATCGGAAGACGACACTCCATAGCCACCGAATCTATCTCAATTCCCAAAAAACAAATCGTCGTTACCGGGCCCTCAGTCTTTTCTGGCGCCAAAGGGATCCCAAAATCCCTTGCAACCTTCTGCAGTGCATGAAGCAAATTACCGCAAACCGGCAAACCCCCCGGGCCGACGCACAAGAAATCGTCTAAGTAATGTATTAACGAATCGACCCCGGCTACACCCTTCGTCACCCACTCCACGAAGCTACTAAAAGCCTCGAAGTACGCGCAAGAAAGGGAACACCCCATCGGAAGGCACCGATCCACGTAAAAAGCCCCATTCCAAAAACAACCCAACAGCCGTTGGCTTTCTGGATGAACTGGCAACAACCTGAACGCCGCCTCGATGTCGGTTTTTGCGAGCAGCACGCCTGGACCCGCAGCACGAACTAACCCAACCGCTTTATCGAATGAGGTATACACTACGGAGCACAACTCATGATCAATCCCGTCATTTACCGACGAACCCTTGGGAAACGATAAGTGCTGAATCAACCGGAATTTTTGGGGCTCGCGCTTTGGAACAATACCCAATGGGGACACAACTAAATCCTTTATTGGCGGATCAATAAAAGGCCCCGCCATACGGCCTAACGAAACTTCTTTAAACAACTTTTTCGACACGACCTCAGCATGCAAGTAGGCCGATTTAAGGTTCCTCCGCGTAACCGGGACCTCATAAGGAGGCGGAGGAATAATAAAACCAACACTAAACCCTTCGTAAAGCAACTTCGCCGCAGCCCTATCCGGATACTCATTTAGATAGGGGGCCATCCTTTCCACCCTCACCGGTGACAACCCCTTGACCAGCCGAGGAGGACTGGTTCCCTGACCTCTTTTTCCGCATACATTTTGCCGCCCCATGGGATGCACCATTACACTCCGAACACACGTGCTTGAACTTGCACGTGGCCCCGAACTTACACTGGCCATCGTTGAATTGCCAGCAGAATCCCAACTTTGCCCCACCGCCCTGTCCGACCTGACTGGACTGGCCCCCTTGGCCAACGCTCCCGGGAAAGGGCTGCCTAACCGGAGCCGTGACCCTTAACCAGAGAGCAATATCCTTCTGGTCCCATTGAATCGCCGGCCGAACCGCTTTACGCTGACGGAATTGCTCATCGTATCTGAGCCAAGCCTGCCCCCCGTACACCCGATGAGCCTCCCCAATGGCGTCAAAATAACAAAATAACGCCGAACAATTTTCCGGCGCCTTTTCCCCTATTACACTGGCTAAGATGGCGAACGCCTGCGACCAATTTACGAACGTCTGCGGGATAAGCCTATACCGCCGACGCTCCTCCTCGTCCTTCTTGCTCTCATCCCGCTTGCTCCTATCCAAATTGAATTTAGCAAGCGGCAGAAGAGAAAAAATCTCAACGTATTCGTCCTTCCAAATACGCTCACGCACCTCCTGCTTTAAGTGCGCCCCCAACGGACCTTCAAAGCAAACATATACCTCCCCGCGAGCACGATCATCAATACGCACCCGATCGCCGTCTTTTTGGGCCTCGGTCTGTACCGACACCGCGACCGCCTCCGTAGCCGCCATTACGGGGCGCGCCTGTAACAATCCCACTTCCCTGGGGCCCTCCCAAACTACCGCCGGGGACACCTCCGTAACTACTGGCGCCGCCGCCCTATCGAGACGCCCGACCAGCTCCCGCAAGCAACCCACCAAGTCCGCTAGACCCGCGCCGTCGCGCCCGCCCACGCCACTACCGGCCACCGATCCGACGCTAGCAGCCCCCCTGCCGACACCCGACATAAAAATCGCTGGATACGACAAAGATGGAGTTATGCACTCACCGGGCTGCACAGGCGCTGTGTTCCCGTCAGCCGGACCATCCTGCCCTCGCCGATACACGTCCAGTTCACCGTCTTCCAGCTCCTCTCTCGCCGACGACTGGCCATCCCACCGACATCTCCGAACCGGGGATGATGACGCACTGGCAGATGGGCCGGCAACCTGCCGCCCGACCGCTGGGATCCAAACTTCCGACCGGACCTGTTGCCTCGACGTCGCTGCAGGTCTAGGCGTCCGTCTCGACGATCCTGATGAAGCCTGCCCCCTGGCCGGAGCATCACCAGGCGGGGCGGCCGTAGCTAGTCTTCCCGATCTTGCATCTGATGGGGGGGGGTGACAGGGAGCCCGGCCTGCGACTCCCTGAGAACCGCCGGACCCCGTCGCGGCCTGGGATTCCTGCCAGGACGCAGGACCTGGGAAGGGGCGGTCCCCCCAGCTGCCTGGCCTGCAGCGTCCATATTAGGGCTCCCCCTGCGACGCCGTGTCCGCGGGACCACCTCAGGGCTGAGGCGTTCTGGAGGTCGGGACCGCCGGGAGCGACGGGCAGACCCGGCCTGAGTCACCGTCACCCCCGGCGACGCTCTCTGCCTCCTCTGAGCAGGAGCGGGTGTTGTAAACTCCCCTCCCGCCGCCATATTACTGCCAGGAAGGGGGCCGGGGGAGGGGAGCCTGTCCCCCACTTCAACAGACCTCATATGCCGTGCCTGACGTGGCGAATCGGCGTCGGGGATCATTGTAAGTGCAGCCACGGTCTCCTCCAACCAACCGGGACCGTGGTGCACAGCAGCGGCACGCAGCCGCGCAAGCATATCAGCCTCAGACATGACGGAACAGAGCGGGGCAACGGGAGCTTACTGGGTGAGTGGTTACTTCTCCCGCTGCTTCCGGCTCACTGCAGAAAAACAGCGGGAAGCTCCGTAACGGCCCCCCTAACTCCTCCCTGTCCCTCCTCCACCTCTAACTTTCCCTACAAAGTTAACCCTTTCCCTCCTAGGGCTGTCATGGAGGCTTCCCTCCTAAGCCCTGCAGGCTGCGTCCAGCCTCGTCTGGACATCAAAATTGCATTTATGTTCCAGAGCGCAATGTCGGGATACGCTATGTTTCAGATAACCATTTTTAACATTAAACCTATGTTTATTCATCCTATCCCTAAGGGTTTGGGTTGTGCGCCCTACATACAGGTTTAACATACACATATGAATAAACATAGGTTTAATGTTAAAAATGGTTATCTGAAACATAGCGTATCCCGACATTGCGCTCTGGAACATAAATGCAATTTTTTTATTTTTTCCAACTTTTTTTTTTTTTTCCCCAACTTTATAAACAAGAGTTGTTTCTGTGACCTTTCCCCGTTTTTGGCGGTTTTTTTTACTGAATTGGCCCTATCACTGTTCACTTGTATGTGTATATATATATGCATGATCTTGTACTGTATGTGTTATCTGCCTGAGGAAGACGCCAGTCCGGCGTTGAAACGCGTAGCAATCTGTTTACCTTGCTTTTATGCAATAAACCAACTTTTACCAACCAAGCAGCGCCTACAGTATCCCTCTTTTTTTATTTTATTTTCTTTACTATTGAATTTGGATGGGAGATAAAACCCGCAAAACAAATAGCAAATGTTGAGATTTTTGCAGTGTTAGGGCTTATTCAGACGAATGTGATATACCTCCGTGCAACGCGCGTGATTTGCACGCGCCTCGCACGGACCTATGTTAGTCTATGGGGCAGTGCAGACTGTCAGTTATTTTTGCGCCGCGTGAGTACGCTGCGTAAAACTCACGACATGTCCTATATTTCTGCATTTTTCATGAAAATCACACGCACCACACGGAAGCACTTCCGTGGGACGGGCGTGATTCGCGCAACAGCAGTAAAACTATGAATGTAAACAGGAAAGCACCACGTGCTTTTCTGTTTACAAACAGTGTCATAATGATGGCGGCTGTGCGAAAATCACGCAGCCGCGCATCATACGCTGCTGACACACGGAGCTGTTAAGTGCCATTTGCGCAGGCAAAATGACACGTTTTTTGCGCGCGCAAAACGCAGACGTTCGTGTGAATCCGGCCTCAGGGTATGTTCATACGTGCTATTTTCGACGGGGTATTTATTATGCGGCCGTTTTTCAAAACGGCCACGTAAAAAATGGCTGCGAAAAAGAAGTGCAGGTCACTTCTTCAGCCATTTTTGGAGCCATTTTTCATAAACTCTTTAGAAAAGCAGCTCCAAGAACGGCCGTTAAAAACGCAGCGAAAAACGCGACTTTTAATAAAAAACGGCTGAAAATCAGGAGCTGTTTTCCCTTGAAAACAGCTCCGTATTTTCAGAAGTTTTTTAGTAAGTGTGTGAACATACCCTAAGGCCCCATGCACACGAACGTGCTTTTGCGGCCGCAATTCCCGCCAAAAATCCACGGGTGAATTGCGGCCCCATTCATTCCTGTGGTTTCCACGGTCCGTGCATGGCCCAGGAGCCTGGACCGCAGAAAGAACGGACATGCCTTATTACGGCCGTGGCTCATAGGAATGGGTGACACTCCGCTGCCGGCCGACCCCGAAAATCACGGCCGTGCATGAGGCCTAAGAGCTGCGATTCCGCTGCAAAATTCAGACTTCACAAAAAAAACAACTTTTTGTGGTTTAACCCCTTCCCGACATATGACATACAGTTACGTCATAGCCGGGTAGGGGAAGTATGGAACCGGCTCACGGAGTGAACTCGCTCTATACGATCCTGCTCGTTTAACTCGTTAAATGCTGCAGTCAATAGCGACCGCAGCATTTAAATCGTTAGAAAGAGGGGGCGGCCGCCTCTAACAGCTCATCCAGCCCCCCCCCCCGCAATGCAATCGCGGTGGAGCGATGGTTGCTATGGCTGCCTGGGGGCCTAATGAAGACCCCCAGGTCCGCCATCTTTGTACACCTATTAAGCCCTGCCTGTCAGAATCACGATATACTGCAATACATTAGTATTGCAGTATATCGTGCAAGCGATCTAACGATCGCTGGTTGAAGTCCCCTAGGGGGACTAATAAAAAAAGTAAAAATGAGTTAAATAAAGTTGTTGTTTTTTGTGTAAAAAAAATAAAAATATTAAAAGTTCAAAATACCCCCCTTTTCCCATTTTCCCCCTAGAGAATAGTAAAAAATGTAATAAATAAATATAATTGGTATCGCCGCGTCCGTAAAAGTCTGAACTATTACAATATATCATTATTTAACCCGCACGGTGAACGCCGTAAAAAAAAATTGTAAACGCCAGAATCTCTATTTTTTGGTCCCACACCATCTCCCACAAAAAATGAAATAAAAAGTGATCAAACCGTCACATTTACACCAAAATGTTATTATTAAAAACTACAGGTTATCCCGCAAAAAACAAGCCCTCATACCACTTAATCGACGGAAAAATAAAGAAGTTACCGCTCTCGGAATTTGGCGACACAAAATACATTTTCTTTTTTACACTTAGGTTTTTACTTGTAAAATTAGTAAAATATAGAAAAAACGATATATATTTGGTATCGCCGTAGTCGTATTGACCCGCAGAATAAAGTTAACATGTTGTTTTAATTGCACCGTGAATTCCGTAAAAACGGCGCGCAAAAAACCATGGACGAATCGCTGTTTTTTTTCATTTTCTACCCCACAAATCATTTTTGCCTGTTTCCTAGTACATTATATGGCAAAATAAATGATGCTACGAAAAACTACAACTCGTCCCGCAAAAATCAAGCCCTCATAGGACTATATAGACGGAAAAAAGTAAAGACGCTATGGCTTTTGAAAGGTGGGGAGGAAAAACGAAAATGAAAATCTGAAAGATGTTTACGACGGGAAGGGGTTATGTGAATGTGATGTTTTATCTCATGTGACTGCTGCAGCGTCATCCCAAGAGGCCGCACTGCATGGACAACAGAGGGACGCGTCGCCATGACTACAAAGCGTAAGTATAAGCTTTTTTTTTTTCCCCACCGCTGTTTTCTGCAGCGGACATTCAGCCCGAAAAACCTCACCGTAATTTGGTGAGGGATTTAGTCCGGAACTCCCTGCAGATTCCAGGGCGGATACGCTGTGTACTTTTACTCAACGTATCCTGCCCTGTGTGAACATGGCCTAAAAGCCGCAGAAAATGCAGGCGCACATAGAGCTCTTGCTTGTGCTCTCAGTTGGCCACTGGGGGCGCATGGCAAGGTCAGCTCATTCCATCTGTTCACATGTTGTGGTGCTGTGGGGTGGTGTCTGTTGCTGTAGTGCTGCACTTGTGGGGGGACGTGGCCCAGAGCCAAGGAGGCTTGGCACGGTCTGTTAGCATGGGTGCTTTTGGACCACTGGGTTGCTCCCTCTGCGGGAGCGGTGCTGCGGTGGCGGGGGCCGCCATGCGGTGCTGCAGTAGGGACCCACTTAAAAGAGGTCGCCGTGAAGTGGCAAGTGGGCTTATACAGTTTGATCAAAATGTTTACAAAGAACCTCATGTTCATGTTTCTAAATTATGCCTAGCGGCTCAGATCAACGTATATATTGTGGATTGTGCGGTCCATGTCTAGTTTCTCCCAATGCACATAAAGTTTACGTCGCACAAAATTTGCAGCGTTTCTGCAGCAATATGCGCAGCAGGAACACACTATTTGCTGTGTTTATCGGTGACTGATTTACCTGAAATTTTTTGGAGATTCTGATGGCAGATTTTCTGTTGCAGAACATTTACAGCGTCTCCTGCCTGTGTGAACATGTCCTCAAAGTAGGATTTTCATAATGCGGGTAGAACATACGATGCCCTGGGAACGATTATGTTTTTATAATGTTTTAATGTTTGCTATTACAGAAGAGAATATTAGATTTGCATGAGGAGCTCGGTGTAGCCTCAGGTGCTGTGTACACCCCGCAATGTTACATGGCCGCTGCCAATACTGATAACAGCTGTACATTTATAATAGGACAACAAACATAGATGCGTCTATTGTGTTACCATTCGCCAGGTATCAGGTTCTGAGTTTCTATTCACTGACTATGTGACCATTGTGTCCTGATATAAATATAAGCATTTCAATTATTTGTACATGTGAAAAATTCAATTATTTTCTAGGCTCGATCGTTTAAATGGAGATTGATTCGCTGACCATTGTTTGTTTCAGCGCTGAAGGGGGGGGGGGAGGATCTCTGCAAATTAAATTTGCTTGGAGGTTCTTGTAATATGTGCAGTGCTGTGGTTAACCCTGTAAATACTGAAGTCCTGCGCAGAAGATACTCGGAAGATAGATAGATAGATAGATAGATAGATAGATAGATAGATAGATAGATAGATAGATAGATAGATAGATAGATAGATAGATAGATAGATAGATAGATATGAGATAGATATGAGATAGATATGAGATAGATATGAGATAGATATGAGATAGATAGATAGATAGATAGATAGATAGATAGATAGATAGATAGATAGATAGATAGATAGATAGATATGAGAGAAACAGAGAGGACTCTTGTAATTACGTGGTAGGGAGACAGACAGGTGAGCCCTAATCTACCCGCCACTCAATCCCTGCCTACTTGCACGGCCCATCCTAGGCGACGGCGTACAACTGGGCGACGGTCCCTACGCTCAATAAGTGCACGACAGACCAGACAAGGGTACACAGAAGCTAAGGGAAATGGGGAAGTTGCCCATGGCAACACCGTGAGCAACAAGAGTAGTGAACGAGCCGAGTCAAACCAGGAGTGCACGAGGTACCAAACGCAGAGCAGGAGAGTAGTCAGTAAAGCCAGGGTCAATTAGAAGCAGAGGTCAATAAGATTAGCAGGAGCAGCAGAGCCAGGAAACAAGACAGAATCACAGGCAGAGGACAAGCAGGAAATGAAGGTATAAATAGACAGAGGGCGGGAGCTAGCTCCATCTGGCCAGGCTGTGATAGGTTCTCCCACTCCTCAGCCTCCCAGCCTGAGTGGTAGCAGATCGAGTCACTCTAACAGACCTAGGCACAGATGCAGGCTGATTAACCACGGGCGTCGACAAAGAAGCTGTGTCAGGCAAATCCATTACAACTGTGAGTGGAGATTAGAATTGGTCATGAGGTGGAATTGGGGAAAGATGAATATGAATTGAAGAATATGGGAACAGAGGGGAGAAAGAAAGTTCCAGAGAGGAGGAGGGTGAGGTCCCTGATTTAGTACCTGATTGTCATGCAGGACGCAGTCCACCCACCTGCTCCTTTTTATTGTATGTTATTCTGGTCGTTGGTGAGATCTTTCTTCCACAAGCCGTCTAACTTGCTGCGGCAGCCAACAGGAAGGAGGTCTTGGTCGGCAGTTATTAATAGGGTTCTGGGGTCCTGTCGGAGGAATGACAACCCCTCTTTCAGTGTGGGACTCTGTTATGGATGTTCTGTATTGTGCCTGCAGGGGGCAGTCCCGGGAACAGGTGCGTAAATGGGGTGCAGGATCCCTGGCAAATTTTTCCCGTTGAGTTGTCACGGTTTGACTGGGGATAATGACCTAACAAGACCACCTTCTGGGTTCTTCAGATTTTTCAGAATGTTGTACAATATATTGTAATAATGGGGGATTTACACTGGAAGTTATTTATACTGGTGTCTTTTTATGTGGCAGAGGGGTCTTTGGGCCAGCTCGGGCTCTAGGGCTTTGTTGTGATGGCTAAATTTGCACTCATATAGCTACAACCCTGTACATGGAGGGGGAACTACTTGTTAATATTTCTGTGAAAAAAATATTTGACAGTGATGATGGCTATATATAGACACAAACACACAATACAAACTTACACACAAAACACACACACACACACACACACACACACACACACACACACACACACAATACAAACTTACATACACAAACACACACAATACAAACTTACACACAAAACACACACAATACAAACTTACATACACAAACACACACAATACAAACTTATACACATACAGAAACACACACAACCATTCAATAGACCCACTGCAAATATTTCAGAAAATTGACCATTGAATTAATGTTATAATCACGGACTCTATGACACCTGCAGATCTGCCGGATTTTGTAAATGCTGCAAAACAACATTTTATATCTAATTACTCAGTGATAATAAAGTGTTATTGGGACTGTTAGACAGGACTGAGAACCCGCCGGCTCTGATTCACACACAACCATCTATTTTTAGGGATGTCACCCTAAAAAAAATAAAAAATATGCCAGGGCTATAATGCCAGGGCTATAATGTCTGAAGAGGCATTAAGCAGCGGGGCTTTCCTGTTTGCACAATCGTTATGGGCGTGGTCATGAAAATAAAGGGCGTGGTTAAGGAATGGCCTAGTAGATTTTTCCCTATTTCAGACCTGGGTGTCTTTCCTAGGCCCCCGACTGCCAGCCTAATCTATCGGGAACCCCTCAATCTCATCAAGGTGCTAATGAGCTGACAGAGGGAGCCTTCCCCCCTGTAAAACATTTTAGGTGCCACGTCCCTATTGACAGCGGCATATGTGATGTTAAATGGCCGAGATCTGAGTCATCCCCAATCCCGGCTGTATAACACTAATACTGTATTATAACTTACACGGGGCATCGAGATGTGGGCCGCGGCAGCTGAGGTGAGTTGTGTTAATTATAACCACATCCAGGGTGCCTCTTTTTAGGGCACCCTAGCAGCCATAAAAAGTGCCATGGCGTCATCCTGGTGAGCCCTGGCACCATGATACCCCTGGGAACAATGTAATCTTTTAAAGCTGAGTTCATACATGCCCATTCTACAGCTCCCTCTGGAGGACACTTAGAGAATTACAGGTGTGATCACATGATCATTTCTGAAGGCCCGCCCAGTGTAATAAATGCTGAATACTGCATACAAGGACCCTCTGGGAACATGGGCTCCAAGGAACGATTTGGGGTAATGGATTTTCTCTGAAAGCCTTAATACGAAGTTATTTAAATTTTCCTTTGCATGGATGGTTAATAATTACACAATGATTATTGGTTGAATTCGCAGCAATTTTATTGCTGACATGGACAATTTTAGAAATTCTTAAAGGCTGGAGAACTCCCCTGACCTTGTCCGGCTCATAGCTGGAAGTTTACTATAATAACTGAGTGTAGGTGAAATGCTCCCTGGTAATTTCCTGTTTTAAACACACACAGACTCTGTATGGTAGCCCACGGAGCAAATGTAGGTTTTAATAAGGGATTTTATAGAACCAGGAAGACATATATAATAATTTGTTGCCAAGACCTCCTCAAACGCATAGTTTGCTGTGTACTTTACCACTAGGGGGAGCTTAGGCTCCAACTGCATACTGTGTTATTATTGCGTTTAATGTATATTCAGTATGCAGTGAGCTCTTGGTCTCCCTCTAGTGGTGGCTGCAGGCAGCAAGAATTTTATTATTTAACTCTAAAGTCTATGCAGGGAATTTGGAGCTCTGTATCAGAAAAACAGAGATTCGACCGATATAAAGATATATTAAGAAATTAATCCGCACAGAATTTTGATCCCATTTAAAATTGGTTCAACGGTGGATATTCAGTGTTACCAACTTGTTAACGTTGAATGTGAATCTGCAGATTTAGTTCTGCGTTTCTATGAGTAGCGACATCTACAAATATTGATGCTGCGAGATACTGAACGTTCTGCTTCTGACTGTTTTTTTTTTAGATCTGCGATAACTTCTTTTTGCTGCACTGAATTCACATTCCAGAGTAAACCTGCTAAATAATGTACAGATACCCATAACCCTGACTGATATCCTGTCTGTAGGATACCGCCGGGCAATTTGTCACGATGGTCGGAATGCGTCACAGTTTCGATACTGTTGCCGAGAGACGTCACTAGGTGAAAAATGTTAATGGACTGAATTCCCCCAGAACCACTTGGGTTTGTGCTCGTTTCTGCTGGAGGTTTGTAAATAATTTACTTTTTGCTTGAATTGTGCTCAGCATTGAAATCATCCTTCTGTTCCTCACCAGAAAAACAAAATGTTCAAATCCTTACAATTGTATCCAGTCTAGACCATGCTCTGTGAGCTAAACACTTCAGCAGCAGCTGCACAAATCTCACTAGTTATTTGCAACAAAGTATCAGTCTGGAGTTATTTATCTTACGGAGCATTGTCTAAAGACAATGGGGGTAACTTATCAAAACTTTTGGCATTTTTACACCTCCCTCGACCAGAACGCTGGGGTAAATTATAATGAAAATCTACGCCAGCTAGCGTAGATTTCGCTCTATGGGCTGTAACAATGTAGGGGCCCATGCTGGGCTCCTATATGGCCCCCCTCAATCAGACTACCCTCCCCATTGGATAGTTAAAAATGATATTAAAAAACAAATTATGCTAATTTCACAGCTCCATTCTCCTCTCCAGCTGCTCGGCGTCAGGACTTTGTATGAGCCGCGTTGGCATGATGAAGGAGCCCGGGGGGGGGGGGGGTTAGTGAAGTGATTATATGTTTTTTTATTTATTTCATGGCTGTGGTGGGGGGAATGGATGGCGCATGGCCCAGCCGAAAGATAAGGCCCATTTATTAAGAAGTTTTTGCCTCTTAATAAATAGGTCGCAGTTTACTCCAACTTTTCCTTCTATTAAGAGTGGTGTATGAAATGGCAGTCTTAATAAATTGCTCCCTGTGTTAGGCCCCAAGCACACGGCCATGCCCGTAATCACAGGCCGCGATTGCGGGCACAGGCAACGCCCGCGCACATTTTTGGTCCGTGCTCTCATACAAAGTATGAGAGCACGGACCGTAAAAAGCAAAAGATTTGACTTGTCCTATCTTTTGCGGAACAATTAGATGGCCCGGACACCTTCCGTAAATAAACGGGAAGGTGTCCGTGAACAATAGAGGTAAATGCGTCCGTAATTGATGTTTTTTACGGTCGTGTGCATGGGGCCTGACTTCCCTCAATCCAGCGCCAAGTCCGATTGAGAAGCCCTGCTGGATCCGGCTGTAACTCTCCTTTTCACCATGGCTGATAGCGTCAGGTTGCTGGCACCCACTGATGATGTCAAGCCTGTCGGCCCATTTAAGGGGGTTACATCCTGCAATGTCATGCCTGCAGCTCACGGTATATCCTTTGTTTGGTTATTGTCCCTATAGCTGGATTCACACGACCATGTTACGTCCGTAATGGACGGAACGTATTTCGGCCGCTAATCCCGGACCAAACACACTGCAGGGAGCCGGGCTCCTAGTATCATAGTTATGTACGATGCTAGGAGTCCCTGCCTCTCCGTGGAACTACTGTCCTGTACTGAAAACATGATTACAGTACGGGACAGTTGTCCTGCAGCGAGGCAGGGACTCCTAGCATTGTACATAACTATGATGCTAAGAGCCCGGCTCCCTGCAGTGTGTTCGGTCCGGGATTAGCGGCCGAAATACGTTCCGTCCATTACGGACGTAACATGGTCGTGTGAATCCAGCCTATTGCTTTTTGACTCTGTTCCTGACCTTGACCTCGGCCTTGCTGGATGACTCTCCTGTCTCATCCTTTAGATTTGTCGCTAGGCTCCTGTTTTACTCCTAGTACCGAGTTCCTCAATTGACTCCTGACTACGGTTCTGTCTCATCCCATTGCTTGTTACTTCCTGACTGGACTACTAATAGATTGACGACCCCTGACGACTTTCCTTTTTCTGCTATAAATCACCGGCCGCCAATCGGTGACTATTCTGGGGACCGCGACCTGGGAATGTCCATACCTCCTTGCTCAGCTTACAGGGGAAAAACAGCGAGTTTCCTTAGTGTCCGCACCCCAGTCTAGCCAGCGCCAAACCGATTGCAGCTTATCTGGTGAGAAATGTAAGAAACTGAATCCAATTATATCCGCTTCCGGCTGAGAGCATAAATGGGGGTGTACAAGTTTGAAGTCTGAATGTAAACGAGCGTTTCATACACCAGTCTTGGTCAGGAATAAGATCTTATGTTTTCCTTTTGCTACAAAGTGAAATCTATGCCAGCTATCGTAAATTTCCACTACTTTACGCCAGTTTAAGGCGTAAATTAAAGTGTTTTTTTAAGCTGTGTCCCCGCCCCTCTCACTAAGCCTCGCCCACTTTTTCAGTGTGCCAAGAGTGTGGGAAAATGGTAAAAAGTTGCAAATTATTGTGCAGATGTTTGAAGGCATTCTGCTTCTGATTTTTCAGCCGTTTTTCGGGACGTTTACGGTCCGAAAAACGGCTGACAACACTCCGTGCGAACATACCCTTAAAGTTCTTTGACAGGGCATGTATACTTGACAACAGTCCCATTTTCCTGCATGACTGTTCTGCAAACCGCATCACATAAGGGCTGGGTTTTGTTCAAATTTTGTGTTAAAAGCAGTGTTTCTGGCAGTTTTAGGGATTCAAATGTTGGTATGTGCTTTGCAGTCAAAAGACGTAGGCTATTCCAAACCAGTCTACAGTTTGAGCACCATTGAGAGCCGATAGTGTTCTAGAAACCAAGGCCTATAGTCTTCTGATAGATTTGTAGTGGAACATAAAGGAATTTAAAGGCTATGTCTACCTTTGTAGCCATTTATTATGGCTCCAATCTAGAATTAAACATGAAGCAACTTTGAAAATAGTCTTGAATTAAAAATGTCCCACTGATTTGTATATACAGCTCCTATGCAAAGCTATGTGTCTCCATGGTTACAGACTACAAACAAACCCTGCGTAGTCTGAACCTGCAGTCAAACACCCTTCCTACTAAATATGTGTTAGCGAGAAGTAGGGGACACATGGAAGGGAGTGTGACAGCAGGATCAGACTACACAGGGGCTGTTTGTAGTCTATAACCATGGAGTCACATAGGGTTGTATAAGAGCTGTATACATCGATTTTATACAGATTTCACAAACATTTTTACGAAACCGAAACTTTGGGCATTCGTCCCGCACAAATTGCTTAAAATGGCAGCCTACATTTTACAGATCAGAGGAAGACAGAGAAGAAGGGTCACATAACCTCCAGCTGAGGCTTGGTGGGATTCCACATAATGCCTTGAGTTAGCCTTCCCTCTAGTACAGCCAATCATGTGTGGTATAGGAGTCGCTGATGACTCAGTGGATAACAGTCATATGAGTCTTAGGCTTCATTCACATCTGCGCTAGGGCTCCGTTCCGACGTTCCATCTGAGCTTTCCGTCGGAACGGAGCCCTGACAGACACAAACGGATACCATAGGTTTCCATTTCCATCACCATTGATTTCAATGGATTCCGTTTGTCTCAGTTGTGCAAGGGTTCTGTTGTTTTGACGGAATCAATACTGTAGTCGACTACGCTATTGATTCCGTCAAAACGACAGAACATTTGCAGATCTTAGACAAACGGAAACCATTGGGACCGGATCCGTCACCATTGAAATCAATGGTGATGGAAATGGAAACCTATGATATCCGTTTGCGTCTGTCAGGGCTCCGTTCCGATGGAAAGTTCCATTGGAATGGAGCCCTAGCGCAGATGTGAACGAAGCCTTAGCCACTATAAACAGCCCGACCAGGAAATGCTGCTCCTTTCTGAGGATAAAGATAGGAGAAAGAGGATGTCAGACAGATAGTTAGAGATAATAAAACACAGAATACAGATAGTGGATTAGTCTCACTTAGTGAGTTTCATAGTTAGGAGAAGAGAATACATAGTTAGATTTACAATAATTTGACAGAGAGATAGATTTTAGAGAGAGAGCGGAGTCAGTCAGTGACAGTGTGTTATTAGACAGGCAGCCATTGCTGTGAGTGAGTGTTGCTGCAGCTGCACAATTCTTATAATAATCTATGAATCATCAATCTTCATCGCATAATTCATAAATCTTCCTCAATAATATTAATCTTGGTGCTGATAGCGTTCTACTACCTTCTGAAACAGATGTCACGGAAGTCACGTCACTCATTGTTTTGCATATATCTAATAGTGCCACCAAAAATCGTGTGAATAAGGCCTAATGCTAGCCTGCTGCGGCTGTGTTGTATCTGGCTAGTTATAAAAAATGGGGGGGACCTCACTTAATTTTCTTTTATATATATATATATTTTTTTTTAAACGACACGTGCCCCCCCCCCACATTTTCATATCCAGCCAGATACAACACAGCCACAGCAGGCTAGTATTACCAGGGTGGGAAGGCCCACGGTTTCTGGCCCTTTCTCAGCCTAATAATACCAGCCTTCGGCCGCCCCAGTGCCCACCCATCACAACAGATGGTCGGTACTGAATCGTACCCGGCTCTTCCCCTGGTGGCGGTGAGTACCGGGGTAATAATGGGGGGGGGCTAGTGCTAGCTTTTTACTGGCTAACACCAAGCCCCGCCTTAGTAATGGATGTCGCCAAACAGACGACTGCCATTACTAAGGCGCTAATAAAGTATTAAAAAAACACAGACATAACAAAATATTTTTATTGAAATAAAAACTCCCCCACACAATCCTCTTTATTAAAAACAAAAAAACATAGATCGTCGCAGTAGTACACTGAATATACGACGTACTCCAATAGGTCCAGCGGAACCTGCAAAACAAAACAAAAAAAGTTAGTAATATGAAAAATATAAATACTTATACTCACCTACAGGGACTTCTGTCTTCTCCTCACAATAAATACCAGGGACCCTGCACGCACCCCCCCCCCACACACACATGCCCATGCAAACCATCACACAACCGCCCCCCCCCCCACAAGCACCCTGCACACAACGCCCCCACAGACACCTCCCCAACAGCACCCTGCATGCACCCCCCCCCCACACACACACACATGCCCATGCAAACCATAACACAACTCGCCCCCCACAAGCACCCTGCACACAACCCCCCTCCCCAACAGCACCCTGCATGCACCCCCATCAACCCCCCCCCCACAGTGGTGGGGGTTGTGTGTGGCACAGTTGCATGTTTGGGTGAGGGTGTGTGTGTGCTGCTGCGCAGCCACACACACAGTCCTGCTGCGCGGCCACACACACAGCTCTGCTACACATACATACACACACAGTTACAGCAGGTGTGCAAGGGGGCCGTGAGGGGGGTGCCGCGAGAGAGAGACACACACACACACACACACACACACACCTTACCTGCAGTGTGGCTGGTCTTCAAAATGGCGCTTGCTTTCCCCCTAAAGCCAGCTTCTATGCTGGATCGTTCTGAACTGCGCTTGCGCAGTACAGAGTTAGATAGCGGAAGTAGAGGACGCAATGGACGGGAGCCGTTCATTGTGTCCTATGCACTGTAACTGCCGTATTCCATCTGTGTATGTGTCGTTAAGAGACACATAAACAGATGAAATAAAACATGGCAGCCCCCAGTACAGTAAGAAAGTGTTAATTAAAAAAAACATTGTGTGTGAAAAAATAAATAAAGTCAATATAATATTTTATTCAATAAAAACATACATTTATTAAAAAAAATAACAAATTCATGACACTCTTCCTTTAATTTGTGGCCCGAAACAAGCATTTATTTTCTGTCATCTCTGTCTTCACTGACCCCTTGTGAGGTGCCTTCTTTTTCCCTAAAAGACAACACCCCGGGTGGTAAGAAAGATATTCAAGATACTGTAGTGTTCCTTTTAATGAGTTGCATTAGAAAAGTCAGCATTTGGACTACTAGGAGGAGGATCAGGACCGTTTTTTAATTTTAAAAAGCATAAAAAATCTGGTTGCAAGACAGGGTGAGCGGATGAGCGGTGGCCAGGGTGCGGGGCAGCCAGTATTGAGGTCAGTGCAGTAAGTGAGTGGCACCTGAACTGCTGGCACCCCGAGTAGTGGCCACAGCGCGGGGCATGCACACCCGGTGGCGCCCCCCTTACAGTGCGGCGGGTGGCGCCCTGTGCGATCGCACTGCTTGCACTATCCTATTATACTGTATAAGTCAAGGTGTAATTATTTTCCATATCCGGACAATTGTACAAGAACATGCACTAGCTGCATACAATAAACGGGAGCGCCGGAGTTTAATGCGTGGCAAGTAATGCAATATATAATATTTTCCAATTCACAAAGGGCCAGGTGGTAGTCTGCTTTGTGTAGATTACTTGACTTTGTAGGAACACTGGAAATGAAATCCTATAACAATTATTAATTCTTCTGTTTATCGTTGCCGGCAATGAAATTAGTGAAGATTGTACGGCCGTAAAATCTTGGGAGTTATTGATTGTGGCTGAACAAGAAATTAGGACCTCAAAATAGATACTACAATCCAATTATCCGCTGACTATTGAGATGAACGAGGTGTTGGATTAATGTTACAGATGTAGAAGGTATGAAGATTGCGGGACCGTTAGGGTATGTTCACACAGGGCGGATAAGCTGCGTATCCGCCCTGGTTGCTGTAGGAAACTCCGGCTGAAAAAACACACCAAATTGCGGTGCAGTTTTTCGGCCAGAATGATCACTGCAGAAAACTGCACGTAAAAAAATGTCATACTTACCCGCAGCCATGGCGACACGTCCCTCTGCAGTCCAGCCTCCTGGGATGACGTTTCATGACTCCAGTAAATAGAGTCGTGTACTTGACTGGCCTAAGTAGAGTCATGCCATGTTTTACCTAATGAACCTGTTCACCCCTTTCTCCTGCCCGTCTCCCAATAACGACACGTGACAACCGAGGTTGGATATGAAATGGCCACAGCAGCCGTTTATTTATTTACATTATTTAAATGCAATTTAATCTGAAACATTCGGATAACTCCACCTCTAATTCACATGACCCAACATGGGTCAGAATCAGAATAAACCATAAACATATTTTAATACTTTAACAGAGCAGGGGAAGTCCTTGAAGCCATTTTAAAACCGGATTTTTCTTTAAATTAGCCATCTGCAAACCACCACCAACTCTTTACCTCCAGCCGTAAACCAGCTCGGAGGCACCGCTCACCTCTGCAGATGGCTCCAACCACCAGAAGACCACTTCAAAGGGATAACACCCTATGAAGTCTTCAAATGATATACTATTTTGGGGGACGCATACCCCCGATGCGACCCCCCCCCACCATTTTGTACTGACCAACCTCAAGGACTCCCCCCGCCAGCTGCCATGACATCCGAACATGCTCCAAAGAAAATGAGAAACACAAGTTATGGAATTATACAACATAAATCAAATAACAAATTCATAGCCACCCCGATCCCCAGGCTAACCCCTAGCTGTAGGGCGGGAGGGTGGGAGCTCAGTTTGCTACCTGTTGTTCCTCCCGCTGCTTCCGGCTCAATGCCGAAAACAGCGGGAGGAACAGATAACTCCCCCCGTCCCCTCCCCTATACGTTCCCTCCCCTTCTCCAACTACCTCTTCCCCTATTGGCTCTCTTCCCTCCTATGGCAGTCATGGAGGCTTCCCCTTAAGCCCTCCGCGCTGCCGTCCAGCCTCTTCTTGACTGGCCTAAGTAGAGTCATGCCATGTTTTACCTAATGAACCTGTTCACCCCTTTCTCCTGCCCGTCTCCCAATAACGACACGTGACACCCGAGGTTGGATATGAAATGGCCACAGCAGCCGTTTATTTATTTACATTATTTAAATGCAATTTAATCCGAAACATTCGGATAACTCCACCTCTAATTCACATGACCCAACATGGGTCAGAATCAGAATAAACCATAAACATATTTTAATACTTTAACAGAGCAGGGGAAGTCCTTGAAGCCATTTTAAAACCGGATTTTTCTTTAAATTAGCCATCTGCAAACCACCACCAACTCTTTACCTCCAGCCGTAAACCAGCTCGGAGGCACCGCTCACCTCTGCAGATGGCTCCAACCACCAGAAGACCACTTCAAAGGGATACCACCCTATGAAGTCTTCAAATGATATACCATTTTGGGGGACGCATACCCCCGATGCGACCCCCCCACCATTTTGTACTTACCAACCTCAAGGACTCCCCCCGCCACAGCGAAACAGGCCTTGACTACCTTAAGCCTGTGAGTTCCTCCAAACCACCACCGCCCTCTCAATTCCTTCTGCTAAGGCCAAGCTCCACAGATCAATTCCAACCTCGGTCAAATGCACCCCATCACTACGCCAATAGTTCCCAACCCCGGACTCCAGATCCCTGTGACGAACACAAATGCCCCCATTCTTGGCAACGAATCGTGACACCGCCCGATTCACCTTAATGCGGGCCTTGTTGACCCTTTCCACCGACCGTGCCAGGCGCCAAGCCTTCCTCGGAACTATGTCCAACCAAACAATCATCAAGGACGGATGAGACGCCCACAAACACAGCAAATCATGCTTTATATCCCGCACTAGCTCACGAAAGGGGCGTACCCCCAGATCGTTCCCCCCAACATGTAACACCAAAACCTCCGGGACTCTATCCAGGCGAGCATATGTTTGAAACTCGGCCAATACCCGGCTCCATAACATACCTCGAAATCCTAACCAATGAAACAACGCATCCCGACGCGGAATGCGAAGCTGGCGGCCATCCGGGCGCACATCCGCCCGCAGTGCCCCCCAGTGCACAAAAGAATGTCCTAACAGCCAGACTAAACATGGGTGATGATCTGAAAGAAAGGACAAGAAACTCACAGAACATCATAAGAAACAACGTACAACTCATAACAAATGAGGGCGCATGTAAGACCTAAACCTATTGGACTCCCAGCGGCCAATGCGACGCACGCCCTCGTCATCCAATCCCCAACGCCCAGCTTCCGTAGCCGCGCCAATTCTGAACGAGTGAGACGAGTAGCACCCGTCCCCCACCCCAACCACAGCCAAGCATTTTTTGAATATTGCATCAAATTGATACTTGGACAAAAACGCGCCATTCTCATGACGGAGCAATGGCGCCTCCGGCACCTCTCCCAGTGGCCTGAACGCACCCATGCAAGCGACCGGACACATCGTCGATCCCGGGAGAGCAAACAACACTATCCGCTTACCTCGGCCCAACTGATCAGTCTTAGACCGATAAAGACCAACATCCGCCTGTCGCAACCCCCCAGCCTTAGCCTTACTAGGGGAGACCAACTCCCCGATTCGGAGCGCCCCAAAAAACGCGAGGGAAAAAGCCAACCTAAACAAATCTACCTCATAAGGTGACTTACAAACAGCCCCCAGCGATGCGCCCAGTGAACCAAGGAGGGCAAAAGACACCGGTCGCCTCTGATCCGCTTCGGCCCTGCCTCTACGCAATACTTTCAAAGCTTGCTTCACTAGAAAATGCTTGGATACATCCTGGAAACCCTGTAATTTGAGACCGAACGCCAAACCAGCCACGAAACGATTCACCTTAGCCAGCGAAAACCCCGCCTCCCATGCATCACCCAACCAATACAACAATGCCACCAACCTGTCTTGCTCCATACAGACGTTGCCCAATACTCTTACCCAATCCTCCCATTGCTGCCAACAAGCCGAATAAGCGTTCCAAGTCGCCCTAGCCAGCGACCGCTCAATCAACCCTTCCACGGGACCGAAACCAGCTCCCAGAGATGTTCCGGGCAAGCCAAGCCGGACGCATCCGCTCCCGATGCCAATTGACGAAAACGATCCCACTGTGAGCGAGAAAGAGCATCAGCAATACAGTTGGACACCCCTGGCACATGCACCGCCACCACCCACGAGTTTAGCGACAAGCACAACAACACTAGGTGACGCAGCAACTGAACCACCGGCGGAGATGATGCCGATAAGTTGCTAATTGCTAACACCACTTCCATGTTATCACAGTGAAAACAAACCTTTTTATCCCTGAGCCTGTCCCCCCAAATGGTCACTGCAACCACGATGGGAAACAGCTCGAGCAGGGCCAGATTTCGCGTCAGCCCACTGATCACCCAGCTGTCCGGCCAGCTCCCCGCACACCATTGACCCCCCCGCATATGCTCCAAAACCCCCGGACCCCGCCGCGTCAGTAAACAACTCCACGTCACTCATTTCTTGCACCGGGGACATCCACAACGATTTACCATTATACTGCCCGAGGAACTCGTCCCATACCTGCAGATCTGCCTTGTGTTCCACACCAAGCCTCACCAAATGATGGGAAGCCCCGATACCCGCCGTCGCCACCGCCAAGCGCCTACTAAAAATTCTACCCATTGGCATGATCCTACAGGCAAAGTTCAACTTCCCCAGCAGCGACTGGAGTTCGCGCAAAGTGATCTTTTTTAGTCGGCAGGCCCGCCTCACCTCCTGCCTCAATGGTCGTAATTTATCCTCAGGCAGCCTGCACTCCATAGCGACCGAATCAATTGCAATCCCTAAAAAACAGATGGTGGAAACTGGGCCCTCAGTTTTTCCCGGTGCCAACGGAATTCCGAAATCCGACACAACCTTCTGCAAGCAATACAATAGGTTACCACAAACCGGAGAACCACTAGGGCCGACACACAAAAAGTCATCCATGTATCAACGAGTCCACCCCCGCTACACCCTTCGTCACCCATTCCACGAAGCTACTAAACGCCTCAAAGTATGCGCATGAAAGAGAACACCCCATTGGAAGACACCTATCGACGTAGAACCCACTGTTCCAGAAGCAACCCAACAGCCGTTGGCTTTCTGGATGTACAGGCAGCTAACGAAAAGCCACCTCAATGTCTGTTTTTGCCAA
Source organism: Rhinoderma darwinii (assembly GCF_050947455.1). NCBI lineage: Eukaryota > Metazoa > Chordata > Amphibia > Anura > Rhinodermatidae > Rhinoderma > Rhinoderma darwinii. The sequence continues at coordinate 464,800,908 of NC_134688.1, read as the reverse complement.
CAACGCCCCTTGTCCTGCCCATCGCACCAACGCCACCGCTTTATCAAATGACGTGTAAACCACCGAGCATAAATCGTGATCTATCCCCTCATTAACCGACGCTCCCCTGAGAAAAGACAGATGGTGAATCAAACGGAACTTATGGGGCTCCCGCTTCGGCACGATTCCCAAGGGGGATACAACCAAATTCACAACCGGAGGCTCGACAAAAGGACCGGCCATGCGCCCCAGCGACACTTCCTTTAACAGTTTTTCTGAAACAACCGTCGAGTGCAAATAAGCCGACTTAAGATTACGCCGCGTAACCGGAACCTCATACGGAGGAGGGGGAATAACAAAACCAAACGAAAACCCCTCAAAAATGTACCTGGCTGCAACCCTATCCGCATATTCAGTTAGATACGGTGCCATTCTTTCCACCCTCACCGGAGACCGACCCTTGGCCAGCGGAGGAGGACTGAGGACCTGACCGTTTCCCTTTCCGCATACATTTTGCAGCCCCATGAGAGGACCCTTTACACTCCGAACAGACATGTTTAAATTTGCATGAGGCCCCGAACTTACACTGGCCATCATTGAACTGCCAGCAGAACCCAAGCTTTGAACCGGAACCCTGTCCGGACTGACCCGACTGACCTCCTTGGCCAACGCTCCCGGGAAAGGACTGCTTAACTGGGGCCGTAACCCTTAACCACAGCGCAATATCTTTTTGATCCCACCGGATCGCCGGCCGCACCGCTTTCCGCTGGCGAAATTGCTCATCATACCTCAACCACGCCTGCCCACCGTACGCCCTATACGCCTCCCCGATGGCATTGAAATAACAGAACAACGCCGAGCAGTTTTCCAGCGCCTTTTCTCCGATCACGCTCGCCAAAATAGCGAAAGCTTGCGACCAGTTCACGAACGTCTGCGGAATAAGTCTATACCGCCGGCGTTCCTCTTCCTCTTTTTTACTCTCATCCCGCTTGCTTTTATCCAAATTGAACTTAGCAAGCGGCAGAAGAGAAAATATCTCAACATATTCATCTTTCCAAATTCGGTCCCTCACCTCCTGCTTCAAGTGAGCACCCAACGGACCTTCAAAACAGACATACACCTCCCCCCGTGCGCGATCATCAAGCCTAATTCTATCCCCATCCTTCTGCGCCTCAGTTTGAACCGACACTGCTACCGCTTCTCTTGACACCCCCGCAACATTACTACCCACGGACCGCGGCAATACATCACGATGACCTTCCCATACCACTGCCGGGGACACCGCAGGAACTACAGGGGCCGCTGCCCTATCTAAACGCCCAACTAACTCACGCAAACACCCCACCAAATCAGATAAGCCATCGCGCCCGGCCACGCCACTATCGACAGCCGCAACTTCCGCGCTTGCTAACCCACCCTCACAACCCGACATGAAAATTGCTGGATACGGTAACGTTGGAGTTACACACTCACCGGGCTGCCCAGGCGCTGTATTCCCGCCAGCCGGAAAATCCTGACCGCGCTGCGTCTCATCCAGCTCTCCATCTTCCAAATCTTCTCTTGGTGCCGACTGGTGCTCACACCGACATCTACGACATGGGGACCCCGACATGCTGACCAAGGGGCCGGCCACCTGCCGCCCGACCGTAGGGATCCAAACCTCCGACCGGACTTGTTGCCTCGACGTCGGCGTTGATCTTGTCGTCCTCCCCGACGATCTCGAGGAAGCCTGCCCCCTGGCCGGTACATCACCATGTGGGGCGGCCGTGGATTGTACACTGCATACTGCGGCTGAAGGCGGGGGTGTGATCGGGAGCCCGGCCTGCGACTCCCTGTTAGCCGCCAAGCCCCGTCGCGGCTGGGGATTCCTGCCAGGACGCAGGCCCTGGGAGGAGGCGCCCATCCCAGCAACCTGGCCTGCAGTGTCCTTAGAAGGGCTCCCCCTGCGACGCCGAGCCCGCGGGGCCATGTCTGGGCTCAGACGCTCTGGTGAACGGGACCGCCGATAGCGGCGGGGTGACCTGGCCTGAGCCACCGCTCCCGACGACGCCCCCTGCTTTATTGTAGCGGGGGCCGCAGGGATCATCTCTCCCCCTGCTGCAGTAACACTAACGCCCGTGAAGAGGGTGGGGGCGCCTCTATGCCGGCTGCCGACAAAGAGCGCGACGGGCCTGACTGCGGGATCCGGGCTAGCACTGCCACTGTTTCCTCCAGCCAGCCCGGATCGTGAAACGCCGCTGCAGCCTGCAGCTGCTCGAACATTGAGGCCAGGGAAGCCATCCTAACACTGCCACGGGAGGGAGGTAAATGCCGACTAACGGTGGGAGCTCAGTTTGCTACCTGTTGTTCCTCCCGCTGCTTCCGGCTCAATGCCGAAAACAGCGGGAGGAACAGATAACTCCCCCCGTCCCCTCCCCTATATGTTCCCTCCCCTTCTCCAACTACCTCTTCCTCTATTGGCTCTCTTCCCTCCTATGGCAGTCATGGAGGCTTCCCCTTAAGCCCTCCGCGCTGCCGTCCAGCCTCTTTACCATTGTTCTTAATTGAAAACTTTACCTATAAATTAAATAGACACCGGAAACAGAGTTGGATTTTAATGGCCACAGCATCCGTTTTATTATGTACAGAAAAAAACAAATTCTTAACTTTTGTAAGATATTCAATAAAACGGGAACTCCTACAAGGAATTCCAACCATAAATAACTAAAACACAACCCTATCAGGGTCATAACATAAAAACTATTTTCCTAACAAGCAAAAAGACAGGGGCAAGTTCTTGAAGCTGCTGTAACGTCCATGGTGGTCGCTGACCACGAACTCCTTTCCATCTGGTCGACGCCTTTATTTCTAGAGATGTCTGCATATGCGGCCGTCCTGTTCCACAGTGACCACCAGGGTGCGCTCGCGAGCTCAGTCCAGCCTTAAAGAGGCTCTGTCACCAGATTTTGCAACCCCTATCTGCTATTGCAGCAGATAGGCGCTGCAATGTAGATTACAGTAACGTTTTTATTTTTAAAAAACGAGCATTTTTGGCCAAGTTATGACCATTTTTGTAGTTATGCAAATGAGGCTTGCAAAAGTCCAAGTGGGTGTGTTTAAAAGTAAAAGTCCAAGTGGGCGTGTATTATGTGCGTACATCGGGGCGTTTTTAATACTTTTACTAGCTGGGCGCTCTGACGAGAAGTATCATCCACTTCTCTTCAGAACGCCCAGCTTCTGCCAGATCACGCTGTGACGTCACTCACAGGTCCTGCATCGTGTCAGACGAGCGAGGACACATCGGCACCAGAGGCTTCAGTTGATTCTGCAGCAGCATCGGCGTTAGCAGGTAAGTCGATGTAGCTACTTACCTGCAAACGCTGCTGCTGCTGCAGAATCAACTGTAGGCTCTGGTGCCGATGTGTCCTCGCTCGTCTGACACGATGCAGGACCTGTGAGTGACGTCACAGCGTGATCTGGCAGAAGCTGGGCGTTCTGAAGAGAAGTGGATGATACTTCTCATCAGAACGCCCAGCTAGTAAAAGTATTAAAAACGCCCCGATGTACGCACATAATACACGCCCACTTAGACTTTTACTTTTAAACACACCCACTTGGACTTTTGCAAGCCTCATTTGCATAACTACAAAAATGGTCATAACTTGGCCAAAAATGCTCGTTTTTTAAAAATAAAAACTTTACTGTAATCTACATTGCAGCACCTATCTGCTGCAATAGCAGATAGGGGTTGCAAAATCTGGTGACAGTGCCTCTTTAAAGAGGCTCTGTCACCACATTATAAGTGCCCTATCTCCTACATAAGGAGATTGGCGCTATAATGTAGGTGACAGTAATGCTTTTTATTTAAAAACTATCTATTTTCACCACTTTATTAGCGATTTTAGATTTATGCTAATGAGTTTCTTAATGCCCAAGTGGGCGTGTTTTTACTTTAGACCAAATGGGCGTTGTACAGAGGAGTGTATGACGCTGACCAATCAGCGTCATGCACTCCTCTCCATTCATTTACTCAGCGCAAAGGGATCCTGCTAGATCGCTATGTGCTGTCTTATACTAACACATTAACAATACTGAAGTGTTTAGACAGTGAATAGACATTCCACGGGATGTCTATTCACAATCCCTGCACTTCGTTACTGTTTCTGTGGTAGTTACCGCAGAGCAAGCGTAATCTCGTTGTAACCTGTCATCTACAGCGTAATCTCGCGAGATTACGCTTCCTCTGCTGTAACTACCACAGAAACAGTAACGAAGTGCAGAGATTGTGAATAGACATCCCGTGGAATGTCTATTCACGGTCTAAACACTTCAGTATTGTTAATGTGTTAGTATAAGACAGCACATAGCGATCTAAAAGGATCCCTATGCGCTGACTAAATGAATGGAGAGAAGTGCATGACGCTGATTGGTCACTGATTGGTCAGCGTCATGCACTCCTCTGTGCAACGCCCACTTGGTCTAAAGTAAAAACACGCCCACTTGGGCATTAAGAAACTCATTAGCATAAATCTAAAATCGCTAATAAAGTGGTGAAAACAGATCATTTTTTTAAATAAAAAGCATTACTGTCACCTTATGTAGGAGATAGGGCACTTATAATGTGGTGACAGAGCCTCTTTAAGGAGCCAGATGTGAGATTGAGCTGATTGCTCCCAGAGCACCCTGGACTATAAGAAGAGCTCTGCCCCTCCTTGTATTGCCTGAGCGTTGTTGTCGTTCCCCTAGTTTGTCTCTACAAATGGTCTCCTAGTATCTTCCAGTTCCCAGTGTTCCCCGTTCCTGCTACCTGTAACATGTATCCCGTGCTATCCTGGTCAAGTACCGTATTGAGTTGGAGTCGTGCTGTGCTGTGTTCCACGCCTGTCCTGTTACACCACGCCAGGTGTCTGTCTGCAGCCAAAGTCCCTTCCGAGCCTGCCTCGCTAATGTCTGAAGCAACCACAGGTACACCTATACGAACTATAGACTTTTGCCTGTGTCCTGTTGGCCAGCTGCCATACAGTTAAGGCAGTACGGCCCAGTGGGTACACGTACGCAACGTGACAGCTACCCAGATGCACCTTGGTCATCTTCCCACCACAATTCCTTACCCCCAGCCGTACCCCGGCTTGGAGGCACCGATTACCTCTGCAGATGACCTCTAATATATCACCAAGCCTTCCAAGGGATAACACCCTAAGAAGCCATCTCTCAACTGTTCGGGGGGTGCATCCCGTGATGCATCCCCCCCACCACTGTTTTTTTACTTACTTGAAGGACCCCCCCACAGCTGGAATGACAACACCTATAAACACAAAACACCCATACCCAACCAATAACAAGATACATCCACCAACCACCCAATCACGCAACCTGGGAAAAGGCAGATAAAAGAAAAGCTAAAATTAGGGCGCAGCGTTGGGACAAGGAAGCAGCAAAACGTTCCTTGCCATGTGACAGCTTGTGATTCTCTGCAACAGTCACATGGGATGAAACGTCATCCCAGGAGGCCGGCCTGGACGAAGAAGCACAGAATTCTGGGTAAGTATAAGATTTTTTTTTTCTGAGTTGCATTTTTTGCGGTGGAATCCCAGCTTTTCCGCCACAAAAATCGCAACGTCTGCTATTTGTTGCGGGTTTTACCTCAAAACCCACAACAAAAAAGCAGCGATTACACAAATACAATTGACATGCTGCGGATTAAAAACAAACAAACAGCAAGTCAATTTCTGAGCAGATTTTCTGCTCAGTATTTCCGTAGCGTGTGGAGGAGATTTGTTCTATCTCATCCACTTTGCTGCTACAGTATTATGCTGCGGATTTTCCGCGACAAAATCAGTATTTACGCTACGCGTGAACCCAGCCGTAAGGTTAGTTACTCGTTTTGTGTGTAGTCTTTTAACCCTTTAGTGAACAAGCATTTTTTTTTTCATTGTCGCATTTCAAAAGCCATAACGTTTTTATTTTTCCTTAGACATATGTAGCCGTCTGAGAGGCGGAGGCGTGCGAGTTGTATTTTTTAATGACACCATTTTGGGGTACATATAATTTATTGATTACATTTGAAAAAAAAAACAACAGAAATCACAACGTTCTTTTTTGCATATTAGATTTATGCCGTTTACCATGCAGCGTAAATAACATAATTACTTTATTCTGCAGGTCGCTACGATCACGGTGATGCCAAATTAATATAGTTTTTTAATGTCTTATTACTTTCGCAAACTAAAACCAGTTTTTTAAAAAAGTATTTGTTTTTGTGTCGCCATATAATAAGAGTCATAACTTTTTTATTTTTCTGCCGACAGCTGTATGGGGGCTTATTTTTTGTGGGGTGACTTGTAGTTTTTATTGGTACCATTTTGGGGTAAGTACAACTTTTAAATTTAGTTTTGTTGCATTTTTTTTGGAGGCAGAATAAACAGAAAGCAGCAATGCAATCATTGTTTTTTATTTTATTTTGTTACGGGCTTCACCATGCAGGTTCAATAACGTAATAGTTTTATAGTTTTGCTCAACACGGATGCAGCGATACAAATTATGGGTCTCTTTTTTACCTTTTTTTTATAATAAAACATTTTAGAAGTCGAAAAAGTGGGTTTATCATTTTTTTTAGGTGGGACTTTTCATTTCTTTATTATTAAAGGGGTTTTCCCATAATCATTATTTATCACCTATTCACAGGTGCCCCCATAGAAAACTAATAGAGCAGTGGCCGAGCATGCGCAGTACCGCTCCATTCATATGGGGCGCATAGGGACAGCCAGGCAATCCTTTCTCTGGATTGGTGGGGGACCCAGCGGTCGGACCTGTGGATAGGTGATAAATATCGATTATAGGAAAACCCCCTTTACTTGAAACATTTTTTTACAGAAACAATCGGGACCCCGCGATCACGCCAGTAGGTGCTGATGGGGTGAGAGAGGGAGCCCCCTCTCTGAAACCACTTAGATGTCGCAATTGCTCTTGATCGTGGCATCTAAGTGTTTAAACGGCTGGGATCGGAGTTAACTCTGATCATGGCCACTAGAGCAGGAGCCCGTCTGTCTTTAGACATCCCGATACCCACTCTAGCCGGCTCGGGATACCCATATCGGGCTTATGACTCAGTGCTGTAAAAATGCTGCACTATAACACAAATACCCTTAATGACGACCGTCAAAAGGCGTATGGGCGGGCATTAAAGGGGTTATGTGGGGACCAAAGATTATCAGCAGTGTAGTCTATGCAGTATGTGATACACTCGTCAATATATATTCCGGTCTCCCGTCGCGCTGATTCTGAGATTTTAATCGATTTTTATAGCGCTGCCGGGGGAACGGAAGTCTAGTTGCACAGTCGTCTTTGATGACAATACGACTGTTCGTCATGTGACCGACCCTCGCTGTATTCCACGTACAAGCCAGAGCAGTGGTACAGCGAGTACATAGAGTACAGTGGGGTCAGTCAGGTGATGAAGAGTCGTATCATCATCAAAGACGACTGTGCAACTAGACTACCGGTCCTCTGGCTGCGCTATAAAAATCCATGAAAAATCAGAATCAGCGCGACGGGGGACCGGGATGTATATTAGTGTGTGTATCACATACTGCAGAGACTGCACTGCTGATCATTTTTGGTCCCCACATAACCCCTTTAGTCTTCAATTCAGCCGCTCCTTAGTTATATCTGTTGCTGCTAAAGTTGGGTGACAACCTACCACCAGCTTTCCCAGACCCCTGAATGTCCAATCTGTCTAGTTTTGCAGCGCTATTATTATATTACAGTTCAGTCACGGATTTCTTTTTTTCTCTCTTGCTGCGTAGTTATGTCTATGTGATAAAACTGCAGTCTTTAAAATAGCAGCCGTGGTGTGAGCGAAGCTAGTTGCTTAACCACTGTGAAAAATCCTATTGCAAATGAGGGGCCCGGCACGCTTCCTCTCCCAAATGGAACGTTTGTTCTTTAAGCATAAATAATTGAGATTGTCTTGTCAAATGAACAGTAGCTATCAAATACCGAGGAGATTTTGAACAATATTCTAATTTGTGATATAAATTTTTATAAAAAGTTCTGTGACAGAGAATGTTATTTTGTGAACTTTTATTTTGTGGACAGAAAATATAATGGAACGTGTGTTTTTGTCTTTACAGAATTTTGTTTTTTTTTCAATTACAAAACCATTTTTGTGCCAACAAAATAAATCTTGTAAGTACATGAAACATTTTGTGGTGTTATATGAAATGTCTAAAAAACAAAACACTTTATTGTTGATCGCAAAACTGCATTTTTAGGCACAAAGTGAATTCCACGAACAGCATTTTCCATGTCAATCAATTTATTTTTAAATTCCAGATTATAAAATCATCCTGGAGTCTAAATTGGTCCTTTCATTTTCTGGAACAAACTTTGTTAGAAAACAAAAACAAAAGCAAAAACATTCCTGGCGGGGCAAAATGTATTTCCTAGTGAACATACACAGAAGAAAGGGGGCCCCGTAGCAAAGATCAAACTGAGCCCCCATTATGGTCCCAGATTTTGCCGCTCAGGAGAGAAGGGTTTGGTATTTGTTTCACCCTCCACGCCCTTTCCATGACTTTTTGGGCCAATTTCCCACCTCCTTGTTTGCTAGTAAAGCAGTTCCTCTGGAGAGGGGAGTCCTGCATAGGTTCTCACCACCTAATAGTTAAGGAGATAGGAGAAAGGGGGTCAAGGCCTGGTTGGTCGTAAGTCCCAAAGCAACCGCATGGCCTACCTCAATGTCAACACTGCTCAGATCCTTACACTTGCCCATTTTTCGTTCTTCCAACTCATCAACTTCGACTATATTTTCCACCCCTTGTCAGTCGCCATTGTAACCAGATAATCAATGTTATTCACTTCACCTGTCAGTGGTTTTATTATTACGGCTGAACGGTGTACGAAGGCAGAGCATAAAAATGAACATCTACTTTCTTCCATACATATAAATGAAGAAAAAGAAAACTACGGCTTGCGGGCAACAGAAATCAGATTCATAAGGCCACCTTATAGACCAATCATTGAGCGAAAACCCCCAACCACATAGAAGACCATGATTGGTTCTTGACAATATGCTTGCACATCCTGTCACTTATGATCCTGTGCTGTGTACACTGGCGGCAGGGTCAGTAGTGATCTTAGATTACAATAAAAGGTAATACTTCTTTTATAAAGCTGATAGTACAGGATCACACCATTGACAATATTTTATAGAGATATCTCAGCTCCTCCTCCCTCCCCCCTCTCCCTACACATTAACTATTACATATGTCACAGAGCATGCTCACTACACTCTCCCATAAAAATTTCATTTTCTGACATATTTTTCATAGGTTTAGGTGGCTGCTGTAATAGCAACTTAGCCAAGATGACTGCCCCATATATATCATCAAAGAAAGCAAAATATTTCAATATATCCAGTATTTTGAAATGGTAAAAAACAAAAAGCTTTAGGCTGGGTTCACACGACCTATTTTCAGGCGTAAACGAGGCGTATTATGCCTCGTTTTACGTCTGAAAATAGGGCTACAATACGTCGGCAAACATCTGCCCATTCATTTGAATGGGTTTGCCGACGTATTTTGCAGACGACCTGTAATTTACGCGTCGTCGTTTGACAGCTGTCAAACGACGACGCGTAAATTGACTGCCTCGGCAAAGAAGTGCAGGACACTTCTATACATTATATGCAGGACACTTATATACATTATATGCAGGACACTTATATACATTATATGCAGGACACATATACATTATATGCAGGACACTTATATACATTATATGCAGGACACTTCTTTGCCACGTAATTTGAGCTGTTCTTCATTGAACTCAATGAAGAGCAGCTCAAGATATACGAGCGTCACAGACGCCTCGTATATTACGAGGAGGAGCATTTACGGCTGAAACGACGCAGCTGTTTTCTTCTGAAAACAGTCTGTCATTTCAGCTGTAAATGACAGCTAGCGTGTGAACATACCCTAAAACAGTTTTTCCAACTTAGAGGTGAATGAGAAGAGTCATGCAACTATTGTACAACTGCCCAGGCCCAATTCACTTCTATTGGTGGGTAACTGTATTGTAAATGTGCAAAGATGCAGTTGCGGTGCGGTTACGTCTATAGAGCATGCCCTCTACTTAACTATATGACAATACTGTTAATGAACAGATCTATTTACTATGTCATATTCTGTCTGTAATTAGTGTAAAAATCTTTAATGTGTGTCTGAAAATAGTTACGTAAATAAAACTACTTGTGCTTATTCCTGCACGGATAAATCCTTTTTATTACTGTATTTAGTGTGTAATTGCGCTTGTTTATAAGTATATACTCAATCACATACCAGCATAACAGCCGTATGAAACTGGTTAGATGTAGTGAAGACATACTGCCTGTGCTACATGTTTAGCTGCACAGGAGCTCTAGCAGTCTGAAAATGTTACGACAATTGAATACATATGGGTGTCAGTGCTTTTATTTACCCTATTTGTTTATCTAGAGGCTTAAAGGGGTTGTCCACTACCGGACAACAGATGACCTATCCACTGGACATGATCTGTAGGGGTCCGACACCCGGACCTCGTACCGTTAAGCCGCTCCGGCTGCCTCCGGGCACTTGAAGTCAATGCCAGAAGCAGAGAGCTCCAGTCATGGAATAGCGGCCGAGCTACAGTTCAGGTGAAGACGAGCAAAGCTGCAGTTCGGCAGCACGGCCGCTGTGCAATGTATGGAGCTTACTGCTTCCGGCTCCGTACATTGCATACATTGCATACTGTGCCATAACATCCGGTGCACGCAGGCCACCGGAGCAGCTGATCGGTGCGGGGTTCGGGTGTCGGACTCGCACCGATGATATACTGATGACCTATCTGATGGATAGGTCATCAGTTGTCCGGTAGTGGACAACCCCTTTAAAGAGTTTTCTGGCACTTAAAATTTGATGGTCATCTATTTTAATCAAGCTGAGTCTGCCCCTGAAGACGCCCGCCCATCAGAAAAATGAAGAGGATGCGCCGCTCTAGTCTCCTTCTTTGTTTTTACGGGCATAGCCGTAATATGACTGTCGATATCTCAGAAACCCCTTTTAGTGTGTTTTCAATATAATCTCTGAGGTGAGAGACACAAGTATTGTGTGTAGACAACTCTGAAATGACACTATTTGGCAGAGCACTCTGCCCATGTCGCAGATAAAAAAAAAATCCATGCAATGCTTTAACTACAGCTACAAATAATTATTTTGTAATTTGCTCTGCCCTTGTCACAGATAGAAAAAAAAAACCTCTGCAAAGCTGCAAACACAGCAAACCAAAATTCTACAAATTATTTGTTAGTTACCCCGTCCATGTCACAGAGGAAATTATCTGGGAAGCCTCATGAACGGAGCCATGGAATGACACAATTTTTTTATTTATTAGAAAAACTGTGCATGTCACGGATGAAAGAAACCACACAGATGCTGCAGCAAAAGAAACAGTTTAGGGATAAAGTGGTATAGTGGGAAGACAGGGAGTAGTATATGGCTAGAGGTTTGGGATCTAGGTGTTACTCACCACTCCTGGCTCCAGCGCTGAGTCCCGGCAAATGCTAGCAAGCTGACGGCTTCCTCATTCTATCCGCCGGCCGTATTGAGCTGCCATGGTGACTGGTGGGCCACTGATGACTTCAGTCCTGGCACCTGGAGGCTTCCTTGGCTCCCTTGCTTAAAAATGTAGGTACCTACTGTGTTTGCTATTATTTATATTACTACATTGGCCTCGTTTCTGGATTATGCTTTTGTCTTACCCTTTGGATTTTCATCTGGCTCTTGTTCTCCTGTTATCGTCTGCTGGACCGACTCCTGACTATGATTTCCAACCTGTTGTTGCATCCTGACCACTTATCTGTTGACGACGCCCGGCCACGTTTCTACACTACAGTACATTTGGCGCCAATCGGTGACTATTCTATAAATGCATATTTATTTATATTTAGTGGAATAGGTGGCATCAGCGTTCGCAGTGCGCTGTCGCCTTTTCTGCTTTTACGCCACATCTTATTTTCTGCTTTGTAAATCATAAAGTGAATTACAGGAAAATCGCTGACTTCGGTGAAATTATTCAGCTGTTCGGGATGCAGCTTATTTCTAGAATACAGAGGTAATAGCCCATGTTATAATGTGAGGAGTGACTGCCCATCTAATGACCTAAATAATTGATGACAGCATTTATTGCTTACTCAAGATCATATCTAGTAAACTGCAGAGTCCTGAAGGTTACCTCCGTGGATGCTCTGCCATCTTGATTGTAGAAATCCCTGTCTGCAGGCAGTAGCGCTGGTAACTATGTGTCCCATGATGCCTTGCTCAGGCATCAAACAGAGAGGCGTGGCCAGAACACAACTAAAGCTATAGTTCTATAAATCATTCCAAACTATGAACAGGATGATGCAGAGGTGCTGGTCCAAGGCACAGGAGAGCACAATGTGCAGCAGCATGCATGTCACATGCAGTGTGGAAACTACAGCCCACTGAATGAAGGAGCAGAGGTAATTTGTTGACAAAGGTTTTATACGTCTACATGGAGCACGATACAACTTTGATGAGATTTAGTGACATCAGCAGAATTCACAGGGCTTAGAACATTTGTAGATGTCACCCTGTCCATTCCTACATAGTAGCTATGCCCAGATATATCCTGCCTGATATGTTATTAATTAAAAAACCTACAAGGGACCGCAGCATGAATTCAGGTGAGAATTAAAAATAAAAATTTAAATTTTTACTGGAGTGTCCCTTGAAGCCTTTTTTTCTACACAATGTGTCTCCCCCAAGCCTCCCTCATAGTAAACAGACTTTTTACTTGTCATGACGGTTTCATGTTCTGAAGCTGTCTGATTTCATGCGGAGTCTTGCCCTACATCCCGACCTGACAAGCCTCATGAAGTATAAAATCTCTCTCTCTCTCTCTCTCTCAGGAGGCGGAGGAGGGGACTAGAAGCAGCAGCAGAGGTAAATCCTGTCACAGCTTTCTCCTCAGTGTGTGGCTGCTGATGGGTCTGTGTGCATGTAGTGAGAGACATAGATTAGCCCTTTACAAGCAGCTGTGTCCCCCTCCTTCAGCAGATTAACCCTTTACAAGCAGCTGTGTTCTCCTCTGGAAGATTAACTCTTTACAAGTAGCTGTGTCCTCATCCTCTAGCAGATTAACCCTTTACATGCAGCCGTCCCCCACCTCCAGCAGATTAACACTTTACAAGCAGCTGTGTTCTCCTCTAGAAAATTAACCCTTTGCAAGCAGCTATGACCTCCTCCTTTAGTAGATTAACACTTTTTAAGCAGCGGTCTCCTCCTTCTCTAGCGGATTAACCCGTGACAAGCATCTGTGCCCCCATTTTCTAGAAGATTAATCTTATATAAGCAGCTGTGTTTTCTTCCTCTAGCAGATTAACCCTTTACAAGCAGCTGTAACCTCCTCCTTTAGCATATTAAGCTTTTTGTGTTTTGCTGAATTACCACCCATTACGAGTCATTAGGGAATTAATTAATCGGGTTTAATATTTTCTTTTGGGGAATTTATGAGAAAAATAGATAAATTCTCTCACTGCATTCTATGGAACAGTAAATCGACAAAATGGGGAAATAAGCAAATAAATTTGCTCACCTCGAATCCTGACCAGATCTAAGCACAAGACGTCAGCATACGAGTCAGCTCCTCCCCCGCACAGTTGGTATCTCCCAGAGAAGAAGACAATCTCATCAGATTCGGACTTCACTTTGCTGAAGTGAAAGTAAATCTGTGTCGCTCTAAGACTATGTTCACACTTGGCGGTGACATTGCGGTGTTAAAAATGCATAAAAAGTACTTTTAAAGTGGCAAGTAAAAACGCATACGTTTGTGAGAAAAATGTGCGCTTTTGTACAGCGTTTAATATGCAGGTTTTTTAGCTGCATTTACTTACATGCGTTTTTTATTGCGGTTCATATGCATTTTTAATGCAGTTTTTAATTTGGTAAGCGAAGCACTTGTGGAATCACAAATAAAAATATCTATCTATCCTATATCTTTTTATCTATCTAGCATTATAAGGCTCTTGCACTCCAAGTAGAGATCAGCACTCTTCAGCCTCAACCTTAAGTCTATGTTCACACAGGGCGGAAACGCTGCATAAGGTACACAGCGTATTCACCCTGGCAGCCGCAGGGAATTCCGTCTGAAAAAACCGCACCAAATGCGTTTTTCGACCGGAATGTCTGCTGCAGGAAACGGCATGTTTAACAAAAAAAAAATACATACCTACCGTCTGACTTCCTGCAAACCGGCCTCCTGGTGGTGACGTTTCATCCCATGTGACTGCTGCAGCCTGTGATTGGCTGCAATGCTCACATGCGATGAAACGTCATCCCAGGAAGCCGGCCTGGACAAAGAAGTACAGTATTTACACACAGACGAGTGGAAAATGTTAGGAGTAGTCACGGTGGCTTGTCCCCTATCCCAAGGCACCCGGGGTTGAAGCAGTGGTAAATAAGATATATATACACGATGGAAAAAGGACACTACTCATTGTAATCGGTGAAACCTTACTGCAGTCTTGGCACAGACAATATATATATATATATATATATATATATATATATATGTATAGGTATATGTATACATATCAAAGGTTTACAGTCAAGTACAAACTTGAGTAATCTGATGGATATTATTAGTACTAGAGACTTGGTCACAGTTCCTTTGTATGGCAGCTCAGTCCAATATAATTACTTCTGCTACAGAGGAACTTTCGCTCACTGAGGTGAATATTTATATCTTCACATGAGGGTTACTCGCGATTTGATGCTGCACAACTCTGGGGTCCAGGTTGTGCGCAAATGATTGTGACGTGGAAGCCACAGTGCACCCACTCCGGCAAAACCATTAAAAGAGTGCGGTGATTTAAGTGGTCATTTGCTTTCGGTGAATACGCTTACCGACTATTTCCACTGTGTTTTAGGGCGTATAGGAGGCTGAATTGTTGTTTTTATTTATTTTTTGTCAAGCCATGCTTCTTTCCATTATCCTTACACAGTTAGATGTCGTATCTTGAGCTGTTTATGGGTGGTGATGTTCGCCCTCATGTTTGGGCTGTGCCCTACTTTGTCATGCTCTGCTTATTACGGGGACATGACTCCCCAAATTGTGTTCGTATTGTTACTGTTTGTATTAACCCCTTCCCGACATTTGACGTATCCAGGGCCGGCCCTAGGATAGATGGCGCCCTGTGCGAAATGATCTTTTGGCGCCCCACCCCATCATTAAAAAAAAATGCCCCATAAAAAAATTAGAATGCCCCTTTAGTGCCCCCATACAGTACAATAATAATATTTCATAATATTTCATATTACAACCCCTTCAAGCACACAGTAAATTGTCCTCTAATTGTGCCCACAGTATTATGCCACCTGTAGTGCCCCTACACAGTATAATGTCCGCTTAGTGGCCCCCACACAGTATAGTGCCCCCCTGTAGATTTTGCCATATAGCCTCCCTGTAGACAGTGCCATAATCCCCCACCTCCTTTTTGTAGATCGTGCCATACAGCCACCCACCTCCCCCTTGTAGACAGTGCCATACAGTCCCCCACCTCCCCTTGTAGACAGTGTCATACAGTCCCCAACCTCCCCCTTGTAGACAGTGCCCCCAAACAAAAACAAAAATTGTACTCACCTAGGCCCCGATCCCATGATGAACTGAGCCGCTCCACGGCGTGATCTTGTAGCCTAGTACAGAGTTTCCCAACCTTTTCAGACTCGAGGCAGCACTGGAAAAATAAAATTTGCTCAGGGCCCCCCTACCAAAAATGTTTTGAGAAAGACAGAAAACGGCTAAGAACAAGTACTACTGTTACGATACTGGCGAACACTGCTGGAATCCTATGGTCAGAAGTAGCGAGCGGAGCACAGTGCAAAACCCGGTGAGTCGTCCCCAGGAACAGTGCTTGGAGGGTGGAACACGAGTAGTAGTCAATAGCAAGGAAGTAGGAACAGTCTGGCAAAGACAGTTCTCAGGAGCAGGAGACTGGAACAAGTCACAATACTCAAGCACTGTTTGGTATTCCATGTGGTCTGAAGTAGGCCCAAACAGGAAACAAGGTGGTTACACACGATGCAACATTTGCCATCTTGGTTAAGGGCAGGTTTAAGGGCAAAACAGCAGCCTCCAGTGGTAAGGAGTAAAAGTGCAGCACAATTCTTCAAAGTGTAAAACAGCGGCCACTAGTGGTAATTTTGCAGTACAACAACAGAATCCTGACATTACTCCCTCCTTTCGACAGCGGCCTCAGGACGATGTTTGACTTGGTTTATCTGGATATCTTTGGTGAAATTCCCTAACCAGTCGAGGAGAATTGAGATTGCCTACGGGTTCCCATGAATTATCCTCAGGGCCATATCCTTGCCATTTTATTAGATATTGCAACCGATTTCTGAATATCCTGGAGTCTAGGATGTTTTCAACAGTATAATGTTCTTGTCCATCAACTTCGATAGGATCAGGGGGAGGCAGGTGGCGTCCTGGAAATGGATTTGGAACAACAGGTTTCAGTAGGGATACATGGAACACTGGATGTATTCTCATTGGTCTGGGAAGTTTGAGACGAAAAGCCACTGAGTTTACTTGTCCAATAATCTTGAATGGACCAATAAATTTTTGGCCCAATTTTGCTGAAGGTAAGTGAAGTTTCAGATTCTTGGTGGAAAGCCATACTTCATCTCCCACTTTGAAGGTTGGAGAAGGTCTACGAGATTTATCTGCTGTTTCCTTATATTTCTCCTGGGCAATTGATAATGTGATTTTTAACATTTCCAGATTCTGTTGAAGTGATTGTATTCTGTCAGTCACTGCAGGAATAAAAGTTTCTCTGGGAAGATTAGGAAGAATACTGGGATGGTAACCCAAATTTGCAAAAAACGGTGTTTGTTTAGTGGAGGCATTCTGAGAATTATTGTAGGAGAACTCCACCATTGGAAGCAAATCGACCCAGTCATCCTGTAAATGGCAGATGTAGCATCGGAGATACTGTTCTAACGTTTGATTTGTGCGCTCAGTCTGACCATTAGACTGGGGATGAAAAGCAGAAGACAAACTGACATTTATGTCGAGTGCTGTGCAAAAACTCCGCCAGAATCTTGATGTGAATTGTACTCCGCGATCCGAAACCACTTCATCTGGTATTCCATGAAGACGAAACACATTCTGAATTATAAGATCAGCCGTCTCTTTAGCAGAAGGTAGTCCAGGGCAAGGAATAAAATGGGCTGCTTTAGTGAGCCGATCAACCACTACTAAGATGGAATTCTTCCCTTTGGAGACTGGTAAGTCGACAATAAAGTCCATAGAGATAGATCCCCAAGGACGAGATGGAATGGACAGAGGCTGCAATAATCCCATGGGTGAGGTACGAGGAGTTTTGTACATGGCACAGGTGTTGCAAGAAGAAACATATTTCTTCACATCTTTTTGATAATTGGGCCACCAAAAGAAGCGGGAAAGAAATTATTGTGTTTTTTGAATCCCCTTGTGACCTGCTAGTTTAGAGTCATGCATTAATTTTAGCACATTTAATCTTACAGTTTCTGGAACGTAAATGCAGTGCTTGTTAGTCCATACTTGATTTTTGAAAGTTAGGGACACTTCATCTGGTGGGTGCAAAAGAATTGGGTCGGTCTCATAGGCTTCCTTTATCTCATCAAGCAAGTCATTGCTATGGATCACCCCCAGGAAATTGGACTCGGAAAGAATAGTTGTTGGTGGTACTGTCGAGGAGGAGTCATTGGAGAACAACCTAGATAAGGCATCGGCCTTACCATTTCGGGAACCAGGCCTGTAAGAGATCACAAAGTTGAAACGATTTAGAAACAGACTCCACCGGGCTTGGCGGGGAGACAAACATTTGGCAGATCTAACAAATTCAAGGTTACGATGATCAGTTAGAACCACTATTTGTTGAGCTGTGCCTTCTAAATGATGTCTCCATTCTTTGAAAGCAGCAATGATGGCTAGGAGTTCCTTGTTCCCCACGTCATAATTCTTTTCAGCAGAAGTCAAACTTCGAGAAAAGTAAGCACAAGGGTGCAGCAAAACTTTCTCTCCAGTTCTCTGTGATAGAATAGCCCCTATTGCACCGTCTGAAGCATCCACTTCAACAATAAACGCTTTTTCAGGGTTAGGATGAACCAGTATAGGGGCTGTTGTGAATTTTGTTTTCAGATTGAAAAAAGCATCTTGTGTCTGAGGAGACCACACAAAAGGTATCCCTTTCTTTGTTAATTGGGTAATTGGTGTAATAGTGCCCGAAAAATTCTTGATAAAACGTCTGTAGAAATTAGCAAATCCTACAAATCGTTGGACCTCTTTCACATTTTTTGGAGTTGGCCAGTCTCTAATTGCTTGAATCTTGCTAGAATCCATGTGTAACCCTAGGGGAGAAATGATATAACCCAAGAACTGTATTTCCGTTTGATGGAATTCACATTTCTCCAACTTGATATAGAGTTGATATGCTTTCAGACGCTCCAACACCATTCTCACATGATTCTGATGTTCTTCTGCAGAATTAGAAAAGATTAATATGTCATCCAGATAGATGACTACGAACTGATCTAACAAGTCCTTGAAGATATCGTTAATAAAATGCTGAAAGGTTGCAGGAGCATTGCAAAGTCCAAAAGACATGACTAGGTATTCATAATGTCCATAACGTGATCTAAACGCTGTTTTCCATTCATCACCAGGTCTAATGCGAACCAAATTATATGCACCTCGAAGATCCAATTTGGTGAATATTTTAGCTTGACGAACTCTATCCAACAACTCCGGAATCAATGGCAGAGGGTAACGGTTTTTAATTGTGACTTTGTTTCATTCTCTATAGTCAACGCAAGGTCTCAAAGAGCCGTCTTTCTTTTTAACAAAAAATATAGGTGCACCTGCTGGCGATGAAGATGGACGAATAAAACCTTTAGCTAAATTTTCATCTATGTATTCTTTAAGAGCCTTCAGTTCCGGCTCTGCTAATGGGTAGATGCATCCAAAAGGTATAGCTGCTCCAGGCAACAGTTCAATCGGACAATCGTAAGGTCGATGTGGAGGAAGTTTATTAGCATTCTCTTTGTCACATATATCAGTAAATTCGTCATATAGAGGAGGTAATTTAGGAGATACTTCAAGCTCCCCTTCAATCTTTTCGTGAGATTGTTCTGGTAAAGACTCTGAGGAGGGGACCTCCATGGAAAAGACACTTCTTTGGTTTCCCAGTCAATTGTAGGGTTCTGAGCCTGCAGCCATGGTAGTCCAAAAATAATTGGAAAATGTGGGGATGAAATTAATAGGAAAGATAGAACCTCATGGTGATTAGGTCTCATAATTATCTCCAATGGTTCAGTCTCTTGATCAACTGGACCTGAGTTCAGAGGGGATCCGTCTACAGTTTCCATAAGAATGGGTGACAGTCTCTCTTGAAATTTTACACCATGTTTATTAGCAAAAGAAATGTCCATAAAGTTCCCATTTGCTCCAGAGTCCACCATGGCAGAGGCGGATATCCATTGAGAATCAATTCTAAACTTGATGGGAATAAAGCAATGAGTGTCTTTGTGTTCTTTTTTAATATTGGGTGCTGTGCAGGAGACTGAATGAATGAGTGCATGCACTGGTGGGACTTGTTCAGAAGAAACAGATCCTACATCAGAGAAGTCGTGATCTGCTACTACCGCCACCATCTTGCGTTGACGACATGGACAATTGATAAGGAAGTGATCAGTCTTACCACAATAGAAGCATTGATTTTCTCGAAACCTTCGTTCTCTTCTGTCGGCACTTTCACGCTTTTGTATACTGTCAATTTGCATAGGTTCAGCTTGGTGTTCTTGGTAATTCTTTGTTTCAGAGTCTCTAGGAGTGGGAGCTGGAGCAGACGAGTAATAGTTATTATTACGGGACCAGGTAGAACCCCATTTTTCTTGTCGACGCTCTGACAGCCGAGTGTCTATTCGAATACAATGGTGTACAAAATCATCAAACTCTGTGGGAGCTTCAGCCCGTGCTAACTCGTCCTTAAGTGCACTAGATAGTCCTTTTTTAAAGAATGTTAATTTCGCAGCATTATTCCACTCAGTATCCATCACCCACTGTCTGAAATCTGTGGCATATTCGGCAACAGAGCGTCTGCCCTGACGTAGAGCCATCAACGCTGCTTCTGCTGTAGTACACCGGTTAGGATCATCAAATACTTGGCTCATGGCTGCTAGGAAGGCGTCCAAGTCATCAAGCCGAGCATCGTTGGTTTCAATAAGAGGGCTTGCCCAGGCTACAGCCTTATGTGTCAGAAGCATAATAATACACAGCACCTTTGAATTATCAGTAGGGAAGTGAGCAGGATGTGCACCAAAATATAACTTGCATTGGTTTATAAATCCACGGTATTTGTCACGATCCCCACCAAACCTGAATGGTGGAAGCGGCAGGTTAGATGAAGAGGCTGGGGTCACAACTCGATTCTGAAGTTCCCGGATCAGCTCTGCTTGCTGAGCCACCATACCTTGTAAATCCTGTGTAGCTTGTCCATAAATTTGAACATCATGGGTTGTTTGATTTTCAAACGCCAAATATTTAGTCTTTAAAGTTTGCATGTCAGCAAAGATGTTAGTAAGCAAACAGTTCATATTGTTCACACGAACCTCCAAACTTGCTTCTCTGGCGGATTCCATGGAAATGGCTTGAGTATCCTGTTACGATACTGGCGAACACTGCTGGAATCCTATGGTCAGAAGTAGCGAGCGGAGCACAGTGCAGAACCCGGTGAGACGTCCCCAGGAACAGTGCTTGGAGGGTGGAACACGAGTAGTAGTCAATAGCAAGGAAGTAGGAACAGTCTGGCAAAGACAGTTCTCAGGAGCAGGAGACTGGAACAAGTCACAATACTCAAGCACTGTTTGGTATTCCATGTGGTCTGAAGTAGGCCCAAACAGGAAACAAGGTGGTTACACACGATGCAACATTTGGCATCTTGGTTAAGGGCAGGTTTAAGGGCAAAACAGCAGCCTCCAGTGGTAAGGAGTAAAAGTGCAGCACAATTCTTCAAAGTGTAAAACAGCGGCCACTAGTGGTAATTTTGCAGTACAACAACAGAATCCTGACAACTACACTCGTAGGGTATGTTCACACACGTTTTTTGTAAGGCAAAAAAAATATGCCTCAAAATTCTTTCAGGAACTGACAGGGTTGTATGACCTTTTTTGTGTTTTTTTCTTAATCTGTTGAAGCGAATGCAAAAGACGCAGGCAAAAAAGCTCCAAACGGGCGCCGCAGGTACTTTCTGCCTCCTATTAATTTCAATTGGAGGTCAGAGGCGGAAACCACTTGAAGATCATCAGCCCCCCACTCATAGTAAAATGACCATCAGTCCACCACTCACAGTAAAATGACCATCAGCTCATACCTCACAGATTCCCCCTGTAGATAGCGCCACACAGCCCCTTGTAGGTAGCGCCACACAGCCCCTTGTGGGTAGCGCCACACAGCCCCCTTGTGGGTAGCAACACACAGCCCCTTGTAGGTAGCACCACACAGCACCTTGTAGGTAGCGCCAGACAGCCCCTTGTAGGTAGCGCCAGACAGCCCCCTTCTAGGTAGCACCAGACAGCCCCCTTGTAGGTAGCGCCACACAGCCCCCTTGTAGATAGCGCCACACAGCCCCCTGTAAAGAGCACCACACAGCCCCCTGTAGAGTGCACCTCACAGCCCCCTGTAGGGAGTGCTACACAGCCCCCTGGTAGGAAGTGCCGCACAGCCCCCTGCTATGGAGTGCCGCACAGCCCCTGGTAGGGAGTGCTGCACAGAGCCCTGGTAGGGAGTGCCGCAAAGACTCCTGGTAGGGAGTGCCACACAGCCCACAGCCCCCTGGTAGGGAGTGCCCCAGAGCCCCCTGGTTGGTAGTGCCCCACAGCCCCCTGGTTGGTAGTGCCACACAGCCCACAGCCCCCTGGTTAGAAGTGCCCCACATCCCCCTGGTTGGTAGTGCCACACAGCCCACAGCCCCCTGGTTGGTAGAGCCACACAGCCCACAGCCCCCTGGTTGGTAGAGTCACACAGCCCCCTGGTTGGTAGTGCCCCACAGCTCCCTGGTTGGTAGTGCCACACAGCCCCGTGGTTGGTAGTGCCACACAGCCCACTGCCCCCTGGTTGGTAGTGCCACACAGCCCACAGCCCCCTGGTTGGTAGTGCCACACAACCCACAGCCCCCTGGTTGGTAGTGCCATACAGCCCACAGCCCCCTGGTTGGTAGTGACACACAGCCCACAGCCCCCTGGTTGGTAGTGCCACACAGCCCCCTGGTTGGTAGTGCCACACTGCCCACAGCCCCCTTGTAGTGCAAGGACTACGAAATGACCCTGATAGCTGGCGGGCAATAGACATTCAAAAAAGGACAACAAAAAAATCCTTTTAGCTAGATTAAATAAAAGTTATATCTTAGTTTATTTCCACACATTTATTTGATAGCCGGGAAAGCTGGGTATTTTCTGTGCTCCTGCACAGTTGTCCTTTTTTGTAGGCAGTGCCACACAGCCTACAGCCCCCTTGTAGATAGAAACCCTCCCCCCAACCCCTTCCAGTATAGATAGCGCCACTGTAGCTCCCTGAAGGAGCTTAATCCCCGTGTGGTCGGGTATTCCACTCCTGGAGCGCTGCTTGATGTCTCTGTCCATATATGGACAGTGACATCAGGGGAAACTCTTGAAGCGGAATCTCCGTCCACAGCGTTGCCGACGCTGTGACCGTCGATTCCACTCCAGGAGAAGCTCCTGTCGTCTGTGTCCATGATGTCATTGGCTTCTCCTGGAGTGGAATCACCGGTCATAGCATCTGCAATGCTGTGACCGGGGATTCAGCTTCAGGAGTTTCCCCTGATGTCACTGTCCTGAGTCATCAAGCAGCGCTCCAGGAGCGGAATCCCCGGCCACATGGGGATTCCGCTCCTTCAGGGAGCTACAGTGGCGCTAGTAGATAGCAGAGCAGGGAGATACCTCCCTGCTCTGCTATAGTGCCGTCGCTACCGCTACAGCAGCCGCAGCAGCTGCTAGCGGCGCCGCCGCCCTCATGCCCGGTTTCACCGCTAGCAGCCACTATGGCTGCTACAGCGGTAGCGACAGCCACTAAGTGAAGAAGCGCCCGGGTGGAAAGGTGACTGCAGTTAGTGTGTGTATCCCCGCTGGTAGTTGCAACGGCGCAAGGATACACAAAACCGCTGGCGTCCCTCTTGCAGTGTGGCGGCTGGCGCCCTGTGCGACCGCACTGATCGAACGTATCCTACTCGTTTAACTCGTTAAATGCTGCGATCAATAGTGACCGAAGCATTTAAATCGTTAGAAAGAGGGGGGGCGACCCCCTCTAACAGCTCATTGCGCCCCCCGCAATGCAATCGCGGGGGTGGGGCGATGGTTGCTATGGCTGCCTCGGGGCCTAATGAAGGCCCCCAGGTCCGCCATCTTTGCATCTTATACATTAGTATCATACCTCCCAACTTTTGAATTCGGAAAAGAGGAACATTTTAAGCCACGCCCCCTAACCACGCCCAATATTCCTGATAAACACATCAAATCACAGCCAGATCCTTCTGCAAATAACACGCGCACATTCTCACTGCAGATCTCTAGACTGTCTGGCTATCACAGATATTATGGATCCGGTTATATCGTCTTTGTGTTACTTTTCCTATCTTGGGTATAACATTTGCTCATCACGGCGGCTGCAGCTGCAGGACAAACCAAAAGGCTGAGAACAATGACAGTCAAGAGGGAGACCCTGTGGTGGATGACTTTTCAATTGACAGGTAGCAGAGTTACATGATGGGGATTTTTTTTTTCCAGTTGTGTAACTTTGCTACCTGTCAATGGAAAAATCATCCACCACAGCCCCCCTGTACATAGCGCCAGACACAGCCCCCCTGTAGATAGCGCCAGACACAGCCCCCTGTAGATAGCTCCACACACAGCCCCCCTGTAGATAGCTCCACACACAGCCCCCCTGTAGATAGTGCCAGACACAGCCCCCCTGTAGATAGCTTCAGATACAGCCCTCCTGTAGATAGCTCCAGATACAGCCCCCCTGTAGTTAGCTCCACACAAGCCCCCTGTAGATAGTATCAGATACAGCCCCCTGTAGATAGTGTCAGACACAGCCAACCTGTAGATAGCGCCAGACACAGCCACCTTGTAGATAGCGTCAGAAACAGCCTCCTGTAGATAGCGCCACACACAGCCCCCCTGTGCATAGCTCCACACACAGCCCCCCTGTACATAGCGTCAGATACAGCCCCTGTAGATAGTGCCACACACAGCCCCCCTGTAGATAGCGCCAGACACAGGCCCCCTGTAGATAGCGCCAGAGACAGCCCTCCTGTACATAGCGTCAGATACAGCCCCCTGTAGATAGTGCCACACACAGCCCCCTGTAGATAGCGCCACACACAGCCCCCTGTAGATAGAGCCAGACACAGCCCCCCTGTAGATAGCGCCAGACACAGCCCCCCTGTAGATAGCACCACACACAGCACCCCTATAGATAGCGCCACAAACAGCACCCCTGTAGATAGCGCCACACACATTCCTCCTGTAGGTGCCACATTGCCGCCAGAGCGGAGAGGTAGGCTTTATTCACATGACAGGGTCCGAGTGTCGGCCGATAAAATTGGGCCGTTTTTCCCAGCCGTTTTGCATCCATTCCGATTCTGTTCCGGGCCATGTTGCCGTTTTTAAAGGGAATGTGACGCTAGAAAATTTTTTATATTTTTTTTAGTTAAATAATTAGTGTATAGGTGATTAAACATTGTTCTAATTTTTTTAATTTTTTCCACGAGTCAGGAAATATTATAAATTAGATTCTAATTTATAATATTCCCCAGCGCTGGTCACTAGATGGAGCAATTCCCAAAATTGTAGCATTGCATGTGGTAAAGCAACCACATTGCTTTATGCTGCAAAATTTGAGAAAACTCACTCGCTCTAGTGAGCTCTCAGAACCCCCCCCCCCCCTCCTTTATCCTGGCTAGTGCCGGGAGAAACGAGGGGATTGAACGGTCAAACCTCCTACACTGTGTGTCGCCATTTTTTGAGCTAACACACTGTGTAGTAGGTTTACATACACTAGTAAACACACAGCAAAACACTTGCATACACAGAAATAACTTACCTGCTCCAGCCGCCGCCGCTCCCTCCGGTCCGTTCGCTCCGTCTGCTACCTCCCGCTACAAGTGCACAAGTCCGGAAGCCGCAACCGGAAGTAGTAATCTTACTGTCCGGCCGCGACTTCCGGTCCACAGGAAAATGGCGCCGGACGTCGCACAGTTCAACTTGGACTGTGTGGGAGCGGCGCATGCGCCGTTCCCACACAGACGGCGTACAGCATAGTGGATGGAACGGGCCCCGTTTGCATTCACTATGGGACTGTATGTGCCGTATTCCATGTCTGTATGTGTCGTTAATCGACACATACAGAAATGGAAAAAAAAATGGCAGCCCCCATGGGGAAGAAAAAGTTCAAAAATAAAAACACTTAAAACACAAACACACAATTAAATATAAAAGTTTTTAATAAAACACTAAAATCAAACTGATGTAAAAAAAAAAATTTTCGTTCCTTTAACGGCCGATTTTGACCCATTTTGCATCCGTTTTTTTCCCTGTCCGTTTTAAAATTGGATGAATTTCATTTAAATTTGTTGCCACACACAGCCCTCTGTAGATAATGCCACAGCCCCCCTGGTAGGTAATGCCACCCTGCCACCTGTAAGTAATGCCACCCAGCCCCCTGTAGGTAATGCCACCCAGCCCCCTGTAGGTAATGCCACACAGCCCCTTGTAGGTTGCACCCATCCCCCCCCCCTCCCAGGAGAAGTCACTGACTTCAATGTCCATATATGGACAGTGTAGTCACTCACTTCTCCTGTAGCGGAATCCCCGGCCACAGGGTCGGGTATTCCACTGCAGAAGTGAGTGACGTCGCTGTGTCCATATATGGATAGTGTAGTCACTCACTTCTCCTGTAGCGGAATCCCAAATCCCCGGCCGGGGATTGGGGATTCCGACTCCTACGGGGAGCAAAAAAAGACCCTCCTCCTCCTCACATGAACTCTGCACTGTGAGGAGGAGGAGGAGAGAGAGCGCGAGCGACGGAAGACACGGCCGTCACTCGGGACACATCCGATGAAGGCCGTGTATTACCCGGCCCCATAGACTTCTATGGGAGTCGGGCAGCCGGGTAAACGGCCGAAAATAGGGCATGTCCCATTTTATGACGGACAGGTTTCCTGGGCCATCAAAAAATGGGTCGTGTGAATAGCCCCATCACTCACCGTCAGAAGAAGGCAGGAGTCTTGCAGCGGCATTCTCACTAGTGTCGATGCCGGCCCGGGAGTGAACCAGTCCAGTCACCTGACCGGTGAGGTCAGATGACAGGTCAGGTGACAGGTCAGGTGACTGGACTGGTCCACTCACGGGCCGGCATCGATCCCAGTTTGAACACCGCCGCAAGACTCCTGCCTTCTTCTGATCGGTGCTGCAGTCAGCAGCAATCAGCTGTTCTGATGCAGCGCCCAGCGGGACATTTACAGACCGCCGGGACGGCGGGACAGCGGTTTGAAACCGGGACTGTCCCGCCGGATCCGGGATGGTTGGGAGGTATGTAGTATTGCAGTATATCGTGCAAGAGATCTAACGATCGCTGGTTGAAGTCCCCTAGGGGGACTAATAAAAAAAGTAAAAATGAGTTAAATAAAGTATTTTTTTGTGTCAAAATTTTTAAAAAAAATTAAAAGTAAAAAAAACAAACCCTTTTCCCATTTCCCCCCTAGAGCATAGTAAAAAAATTAACAAATAAACATAATTGGTATTGCCGCGTCCGTAAAAGTCTGAACTATTACAATATATCATTATTTAACCCGCTTATCCCGCAAAAAAATAAGCCCTCATACCGCTTAATCGACGGAAAAATAAAAAAGTTATGGCTCTTGGAATTTGGCGACACAAAATAAATTTTCTTTGTTACACTTTTTGGTTTTTACTTGTAAAAGTAGTAAAATATAGAAAAAACTATATATATTTGGTATTGCCGTAGTCGTATTGACCCACAGAATAAAATTAACATGTTGTTTTAATTGCACAAAGAATTCCGTAAAAACGGCGCGCAAAAAACCATGGGGGAATCGCTGTTTTTTTTTTAATTTTCTACCCCACAAATAATTTTTTTCCCATTTCCTAGTATAGTATATGGAAAAATAAATGGTGCTACGAAAAACTACAACTCAGCCCGCAAAAATCAAGCCCTCATGGGACTATATCGACGGAAGACGTTATGGCTTTTGGAAGGTGGGGAGGAAAAACGAAAATGAAAATCTGAAAAAGGGCTGCAGCGGGAAGGGGTTAAAATCAATAAAAAATTTTGAATATGAAAACAAAAAGAGTGCGGTGAAGCAGAAGGTGAAGCAGAAGGTCCTTGCACGGCTCTCTCCCTTCTGGCTGAATATTCATGACTCAAATAAGTCGAGTCGCTTCTCCCCTTATGTAAATCTACCCTCCCAAAGCAGACACTGAAACAGAGTTGGATTTTAATGGCCACAGCAGCCGTTTATTATTTAAATAACAATAACTTTAAATACCATAATTTTTGAATCCCCAAAAAAGGGGATACATCATAACAACAAATAACCCACTGCGACCCTATCAGGGTCATAACATTATAAACCAACCAGAATGACAGGGGCAAGTCCTTGAAGCCACCGATACTTAATTTTGGCCATCTGCCCACAAATACCTTACCCCCAGCCGTAACCCGGCCCAGGAGCACCAAATTACCTTTTTGCAGATGACCACCATATATATATAAATATATATAACCCAGCTTTCAAAAGGGGTAACACCCTAAGAAGCCGACAAATTGGGGGTGCATCCCGTGATGCATTCCCCCCCACCACTTTTTACGACCTACTTCAAGGACTCCCCCCCGCAGCTGCAATGACAAAATTTTACCTCCCCCAAAGACAAATGTCAATAAGCAAATAAACTTTGACGAGAAGAACCACCATCCGCAGCAACCTTTTGCCGCGGTCAACCGATCCACATCAGGGCGGGCGGGCGGGAACATGTTCCTGCTTCTGTGTCCTGGCGAAGAGAGGGAGAGCACAAACAGGAAACAGGTACATCCCCTTCAATCCCCACCCCTTCTCACTCAAGCCCTCCTGCTGTCCCCCCCCCCTTTCCTCTCATAGGCCAGCCAACTCTGTGTCCCTCCCATCTATTTTAGTCATGGAGGCCTTCCCTTATTCCTTTTTTCTTCTTTCAGTACGGCCTCTTCTTGACTCAAATAAGTCGAGTCGCTTCTCCCCTTATGTAAATCTACCCTCCCAAAGCAGACACTGAAACAGAGTTGGATTTTAATGGCCACAGCAGCCGTTTATTATTTAAATAACAATAACTTTAAATACCATAATTTTTGAATCCCCAAAAAAGGGGATACATCATAACAACAAATAACCCACTGCGACCCTATCAGGGTCATAACATTATAAACCAACCAGAATGACAGGGGCAAGTCCTTGAAGCCACCGATACTTAATTTTGGCCATCTGCCCACAAATACCTTACCCCCAGCCGTAACCCGGCCCAGGAGCACCAAATTACCTTTTTGCAGATGACCACCATATATATATAAATATATATAACCCAGCTTTCAAAAGGGGTAACACCCTAAGAAGCCGACAAATTGGGGGTGCATCCCGTGATGCATTCCCCCCCACCACTTTTTACGACCTACTTCAAGGACTCCCCCCCGCCAAAGCGAAACAGGCCTTGACCACCTCACGCCTGCGAGCTCCTCCACACTCCCACCGCTCGCTCAATTCCATCGGTCAAAGCCAGACTCCACATATCCATCCCCACCTCATTGAGGTGCACACCGTCCTCTCTCCAGTAGCTGCCTGTCCCAGCCTCCAGATCCCAGTGGCGCACCGCAACCCCACCATTACGCGTCACGAAGCTCGATATGGCCCTATTAGCCTTAATGCGAGCCTTGTTAATTTTTCCCACAGAACGGGCCATCCGCCAGTTCTTCCTAGGGACCATCTCAGACCACACCGTCACCAATTTAGGATAAGTTGCCCATAAGCAGAGCAAATCATGCTTGACGTCCCGTACCAACTCCCGGAAAGGGCGTATACCCAAATCGTTGCCTCCCACATGCAACACCAGTACCTCCGGCGCCCTGTCAAGCAGTACAAAATTGCGAAACTCGGGCAATACCCTGTTCCATGTCATTCCCCGTATACCCATCCACCTCACAACCGCCGCGTCCCGCGGAATCCTGAGCTGTCGACCGTCCGGCCGTACATCCGCGCGAAGGGCACCCCAGTACACAAAAGAATGTCCCATAATCCACACCATGCATGAGTCACGGCCTGCAAAACAAATGAAGAACATACACGCACCACCTCTTGCTGCCGCGTACCATTAATACTCAGGCGGAAACGCACGCACCCGGAACATGCTATACATCAATATATCACAACATGTTCAAGCGCACATAGGAACGGAAACGCGCCGACTCCCAACGCCCTATCCGCTGCACGCCTGCATCATCTAAACCCCATCTCACCGCCTCCGTCGCTGCCCCTATACGGAAAGAATGAGACGAGTATTGCTCTGCCTGCACCCCGCTAGCCACCAGACACTTTCTGAAAACCGAAATAAACTGATACCGCGACAGAAACGAGCCATCCTCGTGCCGCAGCAACGGCCCGTCTGAGAGATCTAAACCCGCCAAGTACTCCTTGACACACAACACTGGACAAACCGGATTCTTTGGGACCGCCAGCAAAACCACTCGACGTCCTGCCCCTCCTTGGTCCGTTTTGGACCTTCGCAACACTATCTCCACACTGTCTTCATACAAATCGACATTATCCTGCAACAAGCCCCCCGCTCTCACCGAACTGGGGGAAACCAATTCCCCTACCCGAAAAGCTCCAAAAAAGGCTAACGCAAAAGCCAACCGTAAAAGCTTGCTCTCATACTCTGAACGACACACCTGCCGCACCACCACCTCCAGGGAACACAACAATTGAAATGACACGGGACGCCTCTTATCCCTCACCACTACACCCCGTCTCAGCCCTTTCAATGCCTGGCCCACCAAAAACCGCTTCGTGATATCTGCCAACCCCCGTAACTTACAACCGAAAGCAATGGCCGCCACGAAGCGATTAACCTTAGCGACCGTGCAACCCCGGGCGAACGCATCCCCCAACCAAAACAGCAAGGCCACCATCCTATCATCATCCGAGCACACATCCCCCAAAGATCTCACCCACTCCTCCCATTGCCTCCATCCAGCCGCATACGACGACCACGTCGCACTGGCCAGTGAACGTTTAATCAATGCACCTGCCGCCTGGATACCAGCTCCCACAGATGACTGGGACAGTCCACCCCTGTTAACTCCGCGTCCGGGACCAGCTGCCGGAAACGATCCCACTGCGAGCGAGAAAGCGCGTCAGCAATACAATTCTCTACCCCGGGAACATGCACCGCCACCACCCATGCATTTAAACTCAAACAGGAAAGCACCAACTGACGCAACAAGCGAACCACTGGAGGGGACGACGCCGAAGTATTATTTATAGCCATCACCACCCCCAAATTGTCGCAATGAAAACGCACTTTTTTGTCCCGGAACCTGTCTCCCCAAATGGTGACCGCCACCACGATGGGAAACAGTTCGAGTAGGGCCAAGTTACGCGTCAGTCCCGCCTCCACCCATGCAACCGGCCATTTTCCCGTGCACCATTGACCTTTAAAGAACGCCCCGAACCCCACCGCCCCAGACGCGTCAGTGAACAATTCCAAATCGAAGCTATCTAACGCCCGGGACATCCAAAGAGAGCGCCCATTATACTGTGCCAGAAAATGGAGCCAGACCTGTAAATCTTCCCTGTGCTCTGCAGCCAGACGAATGAAATGATGGGGTTCCCGAACCCCCGCCGTCGCCGCTGCCAACCGCCGACAAAAAACCCTGCCCATCGGCATGATGCGGCAAGCAAAATTCAACTTCCCCAATAAGGACTGTAATTCACGTAGCGTAATTTTCCTAATCCGACACGCTCGCTCCACTACCAACCGCAAATCCCCCAACTTATCCTCCGGCAATCTGCACTCCATTGCTACGGAGTCGATAGTAATTCCCAAAAAACAAATGGTCGTCACCGGACCCTCAGTTTTTTCCACAGCCAAGGGTACACCGAACTCCCTTGACACCCAATTGACCGTCTCCAACAAATTTGCGCAAACCCCCGAACACGACGGGCCAACGCACAAGAAATCGTCGAGATAGTGAATAACTGATTCCACCCCCGCGACCTCCCTGACTACCCATTCCAAAAAAGAACTAAACACCTCAAAGTACGCGCACGACAACGAACAACCCATGGGAAGGCATCGATCAATGTAATAATCCCCTTCCCAATAACATCCCAACAACCTCTGGCTGTCCGGATGAACCGGCAACAAACGAAACGCCGCTTGAATATCAGTTTTTGCCATCAGAGCCCCTCTTCCGTAACCACGTACCAACGCTACCGCCGCATCAAACGACGTGTAGACCACAGAACAGAGATCCTGGTCAATGCCATCGTTAACCGACGCCCCCTTCGGGAAGGACAAATGCTGAATAAGCCGGAATTTGTTACCTTCTCGTTTTGGAACCACCCCTAACGGTGACACCACCAAACCTGGAACTGGGATCGTGCTAAAGGGGCCCGCCATTCTGCCCAGATCAATCTCCTTCCGGATTTTTCCCGAGACTACCCCCGCATGCTGATATGCCGACTTAAGGTTGCGCTGCGTGAAAGGGACCTCATGCAAAGGGGGCGGAATAACGAAACCGTAACCAAAACCTAAACTAATCAACCGCGCCCCCTCCTTATTGGGGTACCTACTTAGAAAGGGGGCCATCTTTATGAGTTTCACCGGAGTCTCCCCCATAACCAGACGCACCGCTGGCTCCCCCTTGTCGTTTACCCTTCTTAAAACATTTAGACGCTCCATGTGACTGCCCGCTGCAATGTGAACACGCATGCTTGAATTTACACGTCGCTCCAAATTTGCACTGCCCCTCATTGAACTGCCAACACGTCCCAAATTTTGAACCTGAGGCCTGACTACCCCCGCCGGAAGTTCCTGCTGCATTCCCGCTCCCGGGAAAGGACTGCCCCTGCTTATAAAGTGCCGTCACTTTCAACCATAAGGCTATGTCCTTATGGTCCCACCGTATATTCGGCCGCACCGCTTTCCTCTGCCGAAACTGCTCATCGTAACGAAGCCAGGCCTGGCCCCCATAAACCCGATGCGCCTCCCCCACCGCATCCAAATAACAAAACAAGCCGGAACAATTATCTGGCGCCTTTTCCCCAATAACGCTCGCCAAAATTGCAAAAGCCTGCATCCAATTGACGAACGTTTTTGGAATCAACCTGTACCGTCTCTTTTCTTCCTCATCCTTTTTTGTTTCATCCCGCTTCACCTTATCTAAATTAAACTTCTCCAGCGGAAGCAAGGAAAAAATCTCCACATACTCGTCCTTCCAAATCCTTTCCTTTACCTCCTGCTTTAAATGCGCCCCTAACGGGCCCTCATAACAAACATAAACCTCCCCGCGCGCACGATCATCAAGACGCACCCTATCAACCTCCTTTGGCGAGTCTGTTTGAACCGCCGCCGCCACTGCCACCGCTGCCCCGGCATTCAACCCCCCACCGTTTTGACGAACCGGAGCGCTTCCAACGCTGCCCCCCCACACCGCGGCCGGCCCCACACCTGACGATTCTTTGGAAGGGGAACCACCTAGCCGCCCCACTAACACTTTTAAACATCCCACTAACTCCGCCAAACTATCCCCCGCACCCGCCTGTAGCGACGGGACCCCCGACTCCGCCGCGACGCCCACCGCCTCGACACCCTCTACACCGATACCCGACATCAATAAAGCTGGAAATGGTAACGTAGGTGTCAACTCACCAGGCTGCCCAGGGGCTGTGAACCCGTCAGCCGGACCCCCATGTCCACGTGGAGAGGCCCGCCGCTCACCGTCCTCCAATGCTCCGGACTCCCTCTGGCGCTGTCCGCATTGGCAATGTGTGCACGGGGAATTCCGATTTTCGTCTGAGTAAAGGGGGGGTGACATCGCATCATCCAATTGGCCGAGGTCCAGTTCATGCCTCATCCGTCCCGCTGAACCAGCTCCAAGCTGTTCCGTCCCTGGCACTCCAACCACCGACCTCATCCTGCGACCTCCGGTCGTTTCCACCTCGACGACACCATGAGCCGACCCTCTGGCTGGCACATCACCATGCAGGGTCGCCGTTGCCCTTCCGCCACGTGCTGAAGAAGGAGAGGATGTGACCGGAAGTGAAGGCCGCGTCCTCCTCGCCGCTGCCGCCGGGCGCTGCCGCGTTTTGGGATTCCTCCCAGGACCAGACGAAAGAGCAGCGGCAGGCCGCCCTGGGGTCTGGCCTGCAGGGTCCACTGATGGGCTCCTCTTGCGCCGCCGCGCCCGCGGGATGTCTTCAGGACTCAGCCTTGCGGGCGGGCGCGAGCGCCTCGTGCTGCGCGTCACGCCGGGAGTGCCAGCCCTGGCCTGAGTCATGGGGGAAACGGGCTCTCCTCTTCTCCTGCCCGACCCCCTGGTACGCCGGTCCTGTACCTCGGCCTGCTCCAGCAGCCCCGCGACCACCGGCATGACAGAGCGCTCCCCGCTTGCTCCAGCCGACTCTGCTCGCTCCTGGACCGGAGCGCCCGATTGTCCCTGCAGCAGCGTCGCTACTCGTGCTCCGAGCCATCCAGGACCCTGAGAGGCTGCCGCGGCCCGCAACAGCTCCATAGCCTCCTCATCAGACGCAGCAGGGGTAACAAACATGTTCCTGCTTCTGTGTCCTGGCGAAGAGAGGGAGAGCACAAACAGGAAACAGGTACATCCCCTTCAATCCCCACCCCTTCTCACTCAAGCCCTCCTGCTGTCCCCCCCCCCTTTCCTCTCATAGGCCAGCCAACTCTGTGTCCCTCCCATCTATTTTAGTCATGGAGGCCTTCCCTTATTCCTTTTTTCTTCTTTCAGTACGGCCTCTTCTCTTCTCTTTATTGAGCAGGGTAACTTTTATGCCTTCTTAACGTGGACTGGATAGGGGTATAATTCCTGGATGTTGAGGAAGATAGGAACTGGGCTTGAGCAGTGGCATACCTATAGGGGTCCCAGCGGTCCCAATTGCGACTGGGCCCCAAAGTCAACGGGGCCCCCCCCCCCCACACCACATCAATGAAAAGCTACTATAGTAACTGGGACCTATGTAATAAACGACAAAACTACTACAGAGGAGGGTAAGTTTAATACCACTGTCTGCTGGAGCTGATGAGTCCAGGTCCGACTCCCGGGACCCCCACCAATCAGCTGTTTTGAAGGGGGTGCACCTCTCATACGAGCGCTACTTCCCCTTCATTACGGTCACTTTCTCGCACTTTCAGCGACGTGTCAGCGATTTACAGTGTGAGCAAGTAAGGAAAATGAAGGGGAAGCAGCGCTTGTACTCCTCCCTCAGAAAGTTCCAGAAGCTTCACCCAGAAGCCTCTCTGAGAGAGTGTCATGTGACCAACTCCCTATTCATTTATACATTACATACACATAAAATCAACCAGTAGATGGCAGCAAAGAACAACCATCTAGACACTCAATTACCTTCAGTATTCAAACGGGAGCAGTGTGAATCATAAAATACATGAAATTAACAGATTCCATAGTACCCAACAGATAACCTGTTATACAATGACAACACGTCCTCAGCCACCCGACAAGCATTACCACCATACCTCCCAACTTTTGAATTCGGAAAAGAGGGACATTTTAAGCCACGCCCCTAACCACACCCAATATCCCGCATAAACACATCAAATCACGGGCAGATCCTTCTGCAAATAACAAGCGCACATTTTCACTGCGGATCTCTGGACTGTCTGGATATCACAGATCTTTGTGTTACTTTTCCTATCTTGGGTATAACATTTGCTCATCACGGCGGCAGCAGCTGCAGGACAAACCAAAAGACTGAGAACAATGAAAGTCAAGAGGGAGACCCTGTGGTGGATGACTTTTCAATTGACAGGTAGCAGAGTTACATGATGGGGATTTTTTTTTTCCAGTTGTGTAACTCTGCTACCGGTCAATGGAAAAATCATCCACCAGAGCCCCTCTGTAGATCGCTTCACATACAGCCCCCCTGTAGATAGTGCCACACACAGCCCACCTGTAGATAGCTCCACACACAGCCCCCCTGTACATAGCTCCACACACAGCACCCTTGTACATAGCGCCAGATATAGCCCCACTGTACATAGAGCCAGATATAGCCCCCTGTAGATAGGGCCAGATACAGCCCCCCTGTAGATAGCGCCAGATACAGCCCCCCTGTAGATAGCACCAGATACAGCCCCCCTGTAGATAGCTCCAGACATAGCCCCCAGTAGATAGCGCTAGATACAGCCCCCTGTAGATAGCTCCAGATTTAGCCCCCCTGTAGATAGCGCCAGATACAGTCCCCCTGTAGATAGCGCCAGATACAGTCCCCCTGTACATAGCTCCAGATACAGTCCCCCTGTACATAGCTCCAGATACAGCCCCCCTGTACATGTCGCCAGATACAGCCCCCCCTGTACATAGCACCAGATACAGCCCCCCTGTAGATAGCTCCAGACACAGTCCCCTGTAGATAGCGCAAGATACAGCCCCCCTGTAGATAGCTCCACACACAGCCCCCTGTAGATAGCTCCACACACAGCCCCCCTGTAGATAGTGCCACACACAGCCCCGCTGTAGATAGCTCCACACACAGCCTCCTGTAGATAGCTCCACACACAGCCCCCCTGTAGATAGCTCCACACACAGCCCCTTGTACATAGCTCCAGACACAGCCCCCCTGTACATAGCGCCAGATACAGCCCCCCTGTATATAGCGCCAGATACAGCCCCCCTGTACATAGCGCCAGATATAGCCCCCCTGTAGATAGCACCAGATACAGCCCCCCTGTACATAGCACCAGATACAGCCCCCTGTTGATAGCGCCAGACACAGCCCCCCTGTACATAGCTCCAGATACAGCCCCCCCTGTAGATAGCTCCAGATACAGCCGCCCTGTAGATAGCTCCAGACACAGCCCCCCTGTTCATAGCGCCAGATACAGCCCCCTGTACATAGCTCCAGACACAGCCCCCTGTAGATAGCGCCAGATACAGTCCCCCTGTGCATAGCTCCAGACATAGCTCCCCTGTACATAGCGCCAGATACAGCCCCCTGTAGGTAGCGCAACACACAGCCCCTTATACTTTCTGCGGAGAGCGGTAGAGGTAGCCGGCCCTACTGCTGCAACTCTCCGCTCTGCTTTCACTCACCGTCAGAAGAAGGCAGGAGTCTTGCGGCGGTGTTCTCACTGGTGTCAATGCCGGCCCAGAAGTGGACCAGTCCAGTCACCTCACCAGCTGTTTTGATTCAGCGCCTAGCGGGACATTTTGAAGACCGGCCGGGATGGCGGGACAGCGGTGAGAAACCGGGACTGTCCCGCCGGAATCGGGACGGTTGGGAGGTATGATTACCACTGCGGCTGGGTCATGGTTTTAGGGAACTACACATGCTCTGTCCATATGCCCCATTAGCAAAACTTCTGGGGAAAAATGGCTACACGGCCACAGCTTTTCCTGGCAATATTAGCTGATTGTCGAGTGACACAACAGCTGAGCCCCTGGTGATCAGATAATCTACAGGAGACCTCCAATATGGTAACACGTTACCAGACTTCACATGGTGAGCTTCATAGACTCTAGCCACTATTCATGTACATTGGCCCTAGACATTTAATTCAGAGCTTTGCTAATAGGTATGCTTTTGGAATAAGAGGACCCAGAGGAAACCCATGTGGACCCAGGGAGAACATTCACACTCAATGCAGATGGAGTTGGTCAAAATGGCCAAGGAGACCTCATTACAAATTTGTCTATGGTGCCCAATGATCACTTGTTATGCTATTGACTAGGCCTAAGCCTGTTTTGGTTCTAATGCCTATATATTTTTTCGAGCCTTCATAACTTCGCATTCTAGCCCAAACAATGTGGTCTCAGATTACCTCTGTAGAACCTTAGATGCTTCTTCATTGTATATTATACAGTCAGCAATCTGTCCCACTTGTCATTTCACGTGCCAATGGTAAATGCTAATACCTCAGATGTGCTCTTTGTTTTGCTTTTTCTTGACTTGCACCTTCAAATATCCGTCATCTGTAATGATAATAATCCATCCAGGGTTCTTGTGTACAATGTACCCACCATATAATTATTTTCTGTCAGCATCATGACTCAATAAAGATGACTCATTGTAAATGACCTGATTTTTTAGTAAGCAAATTAGTATTTATTTTCATTGTAAGCGTGAAATACTTTTCTGTTATTGAGCCAAGAAAATACTTCATAATATAAACCTAAAATGAGAAGAACTTTTCTATAGCACTCCTCAGTATTTAACTATTTAGTATCATGTAGACTGATTCAAAACTCTTCCCGAAATCGGCCAGACTAGACAACAGCGATCTGATGTTTTTGGAAATCTTTAGAGTCCATACCGTAGTATTGGCGAAAATTACGGATCCTATATTGGAGGACGGGCATATGCAGCATAAGGGCCCTAAGGATAAAGCTACTCCTGCCTGCAAGCCTCAAGCTATTACGAGTTTCTTCTTCCGTCAAAAAGTAATTACGCCTTCAAAGCAGACACTGGCTTTTATACTCATGACTTCTCCATGGCACCAGCATCCTCCTATAAACTCACTGTGAGTGGAGAAGGCTGAGGTTTTATAGGATACAATGAACAAAAAAACCTTGGAGGACAAACTACCAGATGCTAAAGATTCCATTGACCACCATGAATTCTTCTAAGGCCTTATCTGAGGTCACTAAAGTACAATAGTCGGAGAAATGAGCAGGACAAACTAAAAACTTCTTTGTTTTCATTGTTTTACTAACTACTAGATACCAGATGTTGAATCTTTTATTGACCACCATAAATCTAATGCATCCTCCTATCTCTTTACCAAAAGAGGAGAAGGCCAAGGTCACCAGAGAACAATAAACAGAGAACTTTGGTGGACAACCCACAAGGTACCTGATGTTGAATGTTTTACTAACCACTTGATACCGGGTGCTGGTTCTTCTGTTGACAACCATGGGCAAGGGGCATCATGAGAGAAGTCTGAGGTCACGTGATTTTAATGAACAGAGAAGTGAGGAGGACAAATTCCGAACATCCTGACCATGAGAATAGAAGACTGTGGTCACCAGAGTACAATGAACAGAGGAGGAAGGTACCTGATTTTGGTTGTTTCATTAACCACTAGACAAAAGATGCTGAATCTTTCATTGACAATCATGGACTTGATGTATCCTCCATCTTCCTCACTATGAGAAGAGATGTCTTAGGTTATCAGGCTATAATGAACAAAGAACTGGGGAGACAAGCCACAAGATACCTGATATTAATGTTCCTCTAAATATTAGACACCAGATTCTGAATTTTAAATTGAACATGAGGGTCAGATGAATCCTACAGCTTCACCGTGAGAGGAGAAGACTGATGAATGGGAAAAAAAACCATAAGCTACTGTACCTGACCTGAAATGTTCCTCTAACCACTAGATACCAGATGCTGATTCTTACATTGACCACCATGAACCATATGCGTCCTCCTACAGCCTCACCCTGAGAAGAGGTGGCTTAGGCCACCAAGTCAAAGTGAACATACAATTGAAAAGGGCAAAGCAAAAGGTACCTGATTTAACTTGTTCCACTGACCAATAAATTCCAGATGATGAATCTTTCATTGACCACCATGGGCCGAATGCTAAATGATCCAGACAACAT
Source organism: Rhinoderma darwinii (assembly GCF_050947455.1). Classification (NCBI taxonomy): domain Eukaryota; kingdom Metazoa; phylum Chordata; class Amphibia; order Anura; family Rhinodermatidae; genus Rhinoderma; species Rhinoderma darwinii. Next base: position 464,761,947 of record NC_134688.1, on the reverse strand, counting down.
ATGACCAAATGACCACTGACAATGCCGTCCCGGGACCAGTATTATGTTGGGTCAGTGTTTTTCTTTTAAATATCTTATTTTTGTCATTTGTGTACAGATAGTACATAGCTCTATAAATTTTATTCATGTTGCAATGTTGATTTATCTTGGACATATGGATCATGTTCTTAAAAATGTAAACCCCAGCCTTGAAATTTACATTTCTCATCTTAGAAATTTATGGCAAATCCAAAGGATATGTCATAAGAGTCTAATAAGAGGGGGTCTCACCTATCGGGACCACCCTTGATTAGCTGAAAGCAATATTTAAACAGTTGGCAGTGAGCTCCCCTAGTGGTGGCTGCTGGTAGACATTTTATAATTTAACTCTATGTCTATGCAGGGGATTTGGAGCTCCGAATCAGAAAAATGGAGCTCTAATCGCTATAAAGATATATTAAGTAATTAATCAGCACAGAATATTGGACCTAAAAATGCATGATTAAAGATTGAGATTCCCTTTAATAACAAACTAGCAGCACCATTTCCGATTGTTCAGTATGTTTTTAAAAGCGGAATTATATTCAGTGATGATAAAGTCATAAATAGTATAGACTATTTCCATCCATTATTGGTTTCCAACATTGGTTTCCATGGTTTCCAATCATTATATATATATATATATATATATATATATATATATATATATATCTACATGCTACAAAGATTATTAGAAATTCAATATATCTTCATTTCCGAGGAATTACACGCACAGATACCTGGTAGGGCGCAATGCCTGGCCTGCTGATGACTTGTCAAGAGAGGAGTGTAATATTCTGAATAATACTATAATGAGGCGATATAACTTAATATATGTGTATCAGTCATATGTATAGACATTTATTGCGCAAATGTCAGAATAGCAGAATGTGCTCATGAAAGATCCTGTTCTCTTAGTCTGTTCAGTATTTCACAGTAGTTTGTGCTCCTATACGCTTCTTACTGTAAGTTGGGGTAGAAAGTTTCAACCATAGTCAGCCATTTTGAAGCTACATTGGGTCAGCTGGTCACCAAACTTGGACACAAGAATACACAGAGCTGTGATTGTAGCTACTTTGGCTATTATTATGGGGTGTTGGGTGCCACATCTCATGTTAACCTCAAGATGATTCTTGAAAGTAGACAAATATGACTCAAATAGTAGTGAGCAAGTCACGTGTTTGCTAGGCAACATTTAGTATTACCTCCTTATGAATACAGAATATATTATACATAGGTATACAACACTAAGTGTACTATACAAGAGCTGGAGAGCCTTACGTTGGGCAGGCCTCTGCCATAGATTATACAAAGCAACATCTGAAACATTGAAATATGTATCAGATTTTGAATGCAAAAGTTCTAAACCAAAAATATTCAAAAATTTATATTATATATTACTATATATCTGCTTGTACGCAACCTCAGATTTGGCCCATTTGCTCCAATCCATAAAGGAGCACCAACCAATCACGAGAACAGAGATTGATAGGGTTAACTTACAGAATCGGCACAGCACCTGGATGGCAGTGGCAGTTTGAGAAATATTCAAAAGTATCTGTGGTCTCCACACACTCCCGCAGGGGACTCCCACCGATCAGCATGTCACTTGCTATGACTGAATTACCATACCTCCAAAACGTCCCGGATCCGGCGGAACAGTCCCAGTTTCTCACCGCTGTCCCGCCGTCCTGGGCGGTCTGTAAATGTCCCGCTGGGCACTGCATCAGAACAGCTGATCGCTGCTGACTGCAGCAGCGCAGAAGAAGGCAGGAGTCTTGCGGCAGTGTTCTCACTGGGATCGATGCTGGCCCGTGAGTGGACCAGTCCAGTCACCTGACCTGTCACCTGACCTGTCATCTGACCTCACCGGTCAGGTAACTGGACTGGTTCACTCCCAGGCCGGCATCAACACCAGTAGGAACGCCGCTGCAAGACTCCTGCCTTCTTCAGACGGTGAGTGATGGGGCTATTCACACAACCGATTTTTTGACGGCCCGGGAAACCTAGCCTTCAAAAAATGGGACATGCCCTATTTTCGGCCGTTTACCCGGCTGCCCGGCTCCCATAGAAGTCTATGGGGCCAGGTAATACACGGCCATCACCGGATGCTACCTGTAGGAGTCGGAATCCCCAATTCCCGGCCGGGGATTGGGGATTCCGCTACAGGAGAAGTGAGTGACTACACTGTCCATATATGGACACAGCGACGTCACTCACTTCTGAAGCGGAATCCCCGACCCTGTGGCCGGGGATTCCGCTAGAGGAGAAGTGAGTGACTACACTGTCCATATATGGACACAGTGACGTCACTCACTTGTGAAGCGGAATCCCCTACCCTGTGGCTGGGGATTCCGCTACAGAAGAAGTGAGTGACTACACTGTCCATATATGGACATTGAAGTCAGTGACTTCTCCTGGAAGGGGGTGGATGGGTGCAACCTGCAAGGGGCTGTGTGGCATTACCTACAGGGGGCTGGGTGGCATTACCTGCAGGGGGCTGGGTGGCATTACCTACAGGGGGCTGGGTGGCATTACCTGCAGGGGACTGGGTGGCATTACCTACAGGGGGCTGGGTGGCATTACCTACAGGGGGCTGGGTGGCATTACCTACCAGGGGGGCTGTGGCATTATCTACAGAGGGCTATGTGTGGCAACAAATTTAAATGAAATTTATCAGATTTTAAAACAGACAGGGAAAAAAACGGATGCAAAACGGGTCAAAATTGGGCATTAAAAACGGCAAAACACGGCCCGGAACAGAATCGGAACGGATGCAAAACTGCCGGTAAAAATGGCCCAAAACGTCCGTTTTTATCGGCCGACACTCGGACCCTGTCGTGTGAATAAAGCCTACCTCTACCGCTCTCCGCTCTGTCGGCAATGTGGCACCTACAGGGGGACTGTGTGTGGAGCTATCTACAGGGGTGCTGTGTGTGGCGCTATCTACAGGGGTGCTGTGTGTGGCGCTATCTACAGGGGGGCTGTGTGTGGCGCTATCTACAGGGGGCTGTGTGTGGCACTATCTACAGGAGGCTGTATCTGGAGCTATCTACATGGGGCTGTATCTGACGCTATGTACAGGGGGCCTGTGTCTGGCGCTATCTACAGGGGCGCTGTGTGTGGAGCTATCTACAGGGGGCTGATGCTATGTATAGGGGGGCTGTGTGTGGCACTATGTACAGGGGGCTGTATCTGATGCTATGTACAGGGGGGCTGTGTGTGGCGCTATCTACAGGGGGGTTGTGTGTGGCACTATCTACAGGGGGCTGTGTGTGGCGCTATCTACAGGGGGCTGTGTGTGGAGCTATCTACAGGGGGGCTGTATCTGGCGCTATGTACAGGGGGCCTGTGTCTGGCGCTATCTACAGGGGGCCTGTGTCTGGCGCTATGTACAGGGGGCTGTGTGTGGCACTATCTACAGGGGGCTGTATATGACGCTATGTACAGGGGGGCTGTGTGTAGCGCTATCTACAGGGGGGTTGTGTGTGACACTATCTACAGGGGGCTGTGTGTGGCGCTATCTACAGGGGGGCTGTGTGTGGAGCTATCTACAGGGGGGCTGTATCTGGCGCTATGTACAGGGGGCCTGTGTCTGGTGCTATCTACAGGGGGCCTGTGTCTGGCGCTAACTACAGGGGGGCTGTGTGTGGCGCTATCTACAGGCGGCTGTATCTGACGCTATGTACAGGGGGGCTGTGTGTGGCGCTATCTACAGGGGGGGGCTGTGTCTGGCGCTATATACAAGGGGGCTGTGTCTGGCGCTATCTACAGGGAGCTGTGTGTGGTGCTATCTACAGGGGGCTGTGTCTGGCACTATTTACAGGGGGCCTGTGTGTGGAGCTATCTACTGGGGGGCTGTGTATGGCGCTATGTACAGGGGTGCTGTATCTGGCGCTATGTACAGGGGGCCTGTGTCTGGCGCTATCTACAGGGGGCCTGTATCTGACGCTATGTACAGGGGGGCTGTGTGTGGCGCTATCTACAGGGGGGGGCTGTGTCTGGCGCTATATACAAGGGGGCTGTGTCTGGCGCTATCTACAGGGAGCTGTGTGTGGTGCTATCTACAGGGGGCTGTGTCTGGCACTATTTACAGGGGGCCTGTGTGTGGAGCTATCTACTGGGGGGCTGTGTATGGCGCTATGTACAGGGGTGCTGTATCTGGCGCTATGTACAGGGGGCCTGTGTCTGGCGCTATGTACAGGGGGCCTGTGTCTGGCGCTATCTACAGGGGGGCTGTGTGTGGCACTATCTACAGGGGGCTGTTTCTGACGCTATGTACAGGGGGGCTGTGTGTGGCGCTATCAACAGGGGGGGCTGTGTGTGACACTATCTACAAGGGGCTGTGTGTGGCGCTATCTACAGAGGGGCTGTGTCTGGCACTATCTACAGGGGGGCTGTGTGTAGAGCTATCTACAGGGGGGCTGTGTGTGGAGCTATCTACAGGGGGGCTGTGTCTGGCGCTATGTACAGGGGGGCTGTGTCTGGCGCTATGTACAGGGGGGCTGTGTGTGGCACTATCTACAGGGGGGCTGTGTGTGTAGCTATCTACAGGGGCTTTGTGTGTGGAGCTATCTACATGGGGGCTGTATCTGGAGATATCTACAGGGGGCTGTGTGTGGAGCTATCTACAGGGGGGCTGTGTGTGGAGCTATCTACAGGGGTGCTGTGTCTGGCGCTATGTACAGGGGGGCTGTATGTGGAGTAATCTACAGGGGGGCTCTGGTGGATGATTTTTCCATTGACCGGTAGCAGAGTTACACAACTGGAAAAAAATATCCCCATCATGTAACTCTGCTACCTGTCAATTGAATAGTCATCCACCACAGGGTCTCCCTCTTGACTTTCATTGTTCTCAGCCTTTTGGTTTGTCCTGCAGCTGCTGCCTCCGTGATGAGCAAATGTTATAACCAAGATAGGAAAAGTAACATAAAGACGACATAACCGGATCCATAATATCTGTGATATCTAGACAGTCCAGAGATCTGGAGTGACAATGTGCGCGCGTTATTTTCAGAAGGATCTGCCCGTGATTTGATGTGTTTATGCCGGACATTGGGCGTGGTTAGGGGCGTGGCTTAAAATGTCCCTCTTTTCCGAATTCAAAAGTTGGGAGGTATGGAATTACCCCTTTAAGACATAACAGGGAAGAACTGGTCCAAGGTTCATGCTTGGCCCTCCTGTCCTGGTGATAAAGTGGTATGATCCAGAAAGAAAGCAGAGGCTGGACGGCAGCACGGAGGGCTTAACGGGAAGCCTCCATGACTGCCGTAGGAGGGAGGGTTCAATCAATAGGAAGACAGGTGGGTGAAGTAGGAGGGAGAGTGGGGAGGAGCCGGGGTGTGGTAACTGTTCCTCCCGCTGTTTTCGGCATTGAGCCGGAAGCAGCGGGAGGAGAAACAAGAAAAATTGTTTCAGGTTAGATAGAGTACAACTAGCTGTCCTCCCTGTAATGCTTTTACCCTCGCCAAGGTGACACAATAAAGTTAAGAAGATTTGCAAACAGGTGAGTGCCGCATTTTCATTTCTTTCATCTATATTAGAGTACTGTGTGCTTACCGCAATGGCGTCCCCCGTCACTTCTTGAGCAGCTGCGGGTAGCAGCGGCTTACCACGATCCGGGCTGGCTTGAGGAGACTGTAGCGTCGCTGGCCCGGATCCCTCAGGCGTGCCCGTCGTCTGGGTCGGCAGCCCGCGCTGATGCGCTCCCCTCCCCCGCTCCCCTCTTAGACGATGGGGATACAGCGGTGGGGGGAGAGCTGTTGATGTCTGCCCCTGCTGTAATAAAGCAGAGGGTTTCGGGGGAGCGGCGGCTGCCCAGGCTAGGTCACCCCGCTGCTCCCGTAGAACTCGCCAACCAGATCGCCTTAGTCCAGACGTGGCCCAGCGGGCCCGGCATCGCAGGGGGAGCCCTTCAAGGGACGCTGCAGGCCAGGCTGCTGGGATGGGCGCTTCCTCCCAGGGCCTGCGTCCCGGCAGGAATCCCCTGCCGCGACTGGGCTCGGCGGTCAACAGGGAGTCGCAGGCCGGGCTCCCTGTCACACCCCCGCCTTCAGCTGCTGTGTTCGGAGGGCAGTATACGGCCGCCCCGCATGGTGATGTTCCGGCCAGGGGGCAGGCTTCCTCGAGAGCATCGGTGAGGACGCCAAGATCAGCGACGACGACGGGGCGACAGGTTCGGTCGGAAGTCTGGGTCCCTGCGGTCGGGCGGCAGGTGGCCAGCCCATCGGTTAGCGTGCCGGGATCCCCGTGTCGTAGATGTCGGTGCGAGTACCAGTCGATGGCGAGAGAGGATTTGGAAGATGGAGAGCTGGACGAATCGCATCGCGGTCAGGATTTTCCGGCTGGCGGGAATACAGGGCCTGAGCAGCCTGGTGAGTGTGTAACTCCTACGTTACCGTATCCAGCAATTTTCATGTCGGGTGTTGGGGGTGGGTCAGCGAGCGGGGTAGCGGCTGTCGGTAGTGGCGTTGCCGGGCGCGATGGTTTAACAGATTTAGTGGGTTGTTTGCGCGAGCTAGTTGGGCGCTTAGATAGGACAGCGGCGCCAGTAGCGCCGGCGGGGTCTCCCGTGGTGGTATGGGAAGGGCCTCGTGAGGTACAGTCGCGGTCCATGGTCGGGGTGGTCCCCGGGGTGGCAAAGGAAGCGGTAGCAGTGTCGGTCCAAACCGAGGCGCAGTAGGATGGCGATAGGATTCGGCTTGATGATCGTGCTCGGGGCGAGGTTTACGTCTGTTTCGAGGGCCCGTTAGGGGCTCACCTGAGGCAAGAGGTACGCGAACGGAGTTGGAAGGATGAATACGTGGAGATATTTTCTCTTCTGCCGCTTGCAAAGTTCAATTTGGATAAGGGCAAGCGGGACGAGAGTAAGAAAGAGGAAGAAGAACGCCGGCGGTATAGGCTTATCCCACAGACGTTCACCAACTGGTCGCAAGCTTTCGCTATTTTGGCAAGCGTGATCGGGGAAAAGGCGCCGGAAAATTGCTCGGCGTTGTTTTGTTACTTTGATGCCATCGGGGAGGCCTATCGGGCGTACGGGGGCCAGGCGTGGTTGCGGTATGACGAGCAATTTCACCAGCGGAAGGCGGTCCGGACGGCGATCCGGTGGGATCAAAAGGATATTGCGTTGTGGTTGCGGGTTACGGCGCCGGTTAAGCAGTCCTTTCCCAGGAGCGTTGGCCAAGGGGGCCAGTCTAGTCAATCCGGGCAAGGTTCCGGATCAAAACTGGGGTTCTGCTGGCAATTCAACGATGGCCAGTGTAAGTTCGGGGCCACCTGTAAATTTAAGCATGTCTGTTCGGAGTGCAATGGCTCCTCGCACGGGGCCTCAAAATGTATGCGGAAGGGTAGGCGGTCAGGCCCTCAGTCCACTTCAGTTTGTCAAGGGGCGGTCGCCGGTGAGGGTGGAAAGGATGGCCCCGTATCTAAGTGAATATCCGGATAGGGTTGCGGCCAAGTTAATTTACGAGGGGTTTTTGTTTGGTTTTGTTATCCCCCCCCCCCTCCATATGAGGTTCCGGTGACACGGCGCAACCTTAAGTCGGCTTATCTGCACTCGGCGGTCGTTTCAGAAAAGCTTTTGAAAGAGGTGTCTTTGGGTCGGATGGCCGGTCCTTTTGATGAGCCGCCGATTGAGAATCTAGTGGTATCACCCTTGGGAGTTGTGCCAAAGCGGGAGCCTCACAAATTCCGGTTGATACAGCATTTGTCGTTTCCCAGGGGAGCGTCGGTGAACGATGGGATAGATCACGAGTTATGTTCGGTTGTTTACACTTCGTTTGACAAAGCGGTGGCGTTAGTGCAGGAGGCAGGGCCCGGTGCGTTGTTGGCAAAAACTGACATTGAGTCGGCCTTTCGCTTGCTGCCGGTACATCCAGATAGCCAACGGCTGTTGGGTTGCTTCTGGAACGGGGGGTTTTATGTTGATAGGTGTCTTCCAATTGGGTGCTCCCTTTCTTGCGCATACTTCGAGGCGTTTAGTAGCTTCGTGGAGTGGGTGACGAAGGGTGTGGCTGGGGTCGATTCCTTAATACATTATCTTGATGATTTTTTGAGCGTAGGCCCTAGCGGGTCCCCGGTTTGCGGTAATTTATTTTATTCCTTGCAGAAGGTTGCAACGGATTTTGGAATCCCTTTGGCGCCTGGAAAGACAGAGGGCCCGGTATCTACCATCTGTTTTTTGGGGATCCAAATTGATTCGGTGGCAATGGAGTGCAGGCTGCCTGAGGATAAATTATTGCCATTGCGACAGGAGGTCAGGCGGGCTTGCCAATTGAAGATCACGTTGCGCGATCTTCAGTCGCTGCTTGGAAAGTTGAACTTTGCCTGTCGAATGATGCCAATGGGTAGAGTTTTTAGTTGGCGTCAGCGACGGCGGGGATTCGGGCGCCCCATCATTTTGTGAGGATTGGTGGGGATCACAGGGCGGACCTGCGGTTCTAGGACGAGTTCCTCGGGCAGTATAATGGTAGATCGTTGTGGATGTCGCAGGTACAGGAGATGGGCGAGTTGGAACTGTTTACTGACGCTGCAGGGTCTGGTGGTTTTGGCGAGTATGCAGGAGGACAATGGTGTGCGGGGAACTGGCCGGACAGCTGGGTGACTGGCGGTCTGACGCAAAATCTGGCCCTGCTCGAGCTGTTCCCCATCGTGGTGGCAGTGACCATTTGGGGGGACAGGCTCAGGGATAAAAAGGTTTGTGTCCACTGCGATAACATGGGGGTGGTGTTAGCAATTAACAACTTATCAGCATCTTCTCCACCGGTGGTTCAGTTGTTGGGTCACCTAGTTTTGGTGTGCTTGTTTTTAAACACGTGGGTGGTTGCGGTGCATGTACCTGGGGTTTCCAATTGTATTGCTGATGCTCTTTCTCGCTCGCAGTGGGATCGTTTTCGGCAAATGGCACCGGGAGCGGAGCTGGTCGGTTTGGCTTGCCCGGAACATCTCTGGGGTCTGATTTCGGTCCCGTGGAACGGTTGATTGAAAGGTCGTTGGCTAGCGCGACGTGGAGCGCTTATTCGGCGTGTTGGCAGCAGTGGGAGGAGTGGGTAAGAGTGTTGGGTAACGTCAGCACGGCGCAAGACAGGTTGGTGGCGTTATTGTACTGGTTGGGGGATGCTGGGGAGGCGGGGTTTTCCCCGGCAAAAGTGAATCGTTTTGTTGCTGGTTTGGCGTTTGGATTCAAATTACGGGGTTTCCAGGATGTGACCAAACATTTTTTAGTACGGCAAGCTTTAAAAGGTCTGCGTCGGGGTAGGGCGGTAGCAGATCAGAGGCGACCCGTTTCTTTTTCCCTGCTTGGGTCGTTGGGTGCATCGCTGGGGGCTGTTTGTAATTCGCCTGATGAAGTAGTGTTGTTCCGGTTGGCTTTTTCCCTCGCGTTTTTTGGAGCACTCAGAATTGGGGAGTTGGTTTCTCCCTAGTGCGGCTAGGGCTGGGGGATTGCGGCAGGCTGATGTGGGTCTATATGAGGATAGACTGGAGTTGTTTTTGCGGCGGTCCAAGACTGATCAAGCAGGTCGGGGTAAGCGGATAGTGTTGTTTGCCCTCCCAGGGTCGGCAATGTGTCCAGTCGCTTGTATGGCGGCTTTTAAGCCACTGGTTGGGGGGCCTGAGGCGCCATTGCTCCGTCATAAGAATGGCTCGTTTTTGTCCAGGTATCAATTTGGTGCGGTGTTTAAAAAATGCTTGACTGCGGTTGGCGTAGGGCAGGGGTATTACTCGTCTCACTCGTTCAGGATTGGCGCTGCTACTGAAGCGGGGCGGTGGGGGCTGGATGACGAGGGTGTGCGGCGCATAGGCCGGTGGGAGTCCAATAGGTTTCGGACTTATGTGCGCCCTCATTTGTTGTGAGTCGGTCAGGTGTTTTGATTGTTTGACATGTGCGGTTTTGTTTCTCTTTTCAGATCATCAACCTTGCTTAGTGTGGATTTTAGGACATTCTTTTGTGCACTGGGGGGCATTGCGGGCGGACGTTCGCCCAGATGGCCGCCAGCTTCGCATTCTGCGGCACGATGCGGTTGTACACTGGCTGGGCTTCCGAGGTATGTTGTGGAGCCGCTTGCTGAGTTTCAGACATACTCTCAGTTAGACAGGGTTCCGGAGGTTCTGGTGTTACATGTGGGGGGGAATGATCTGGGGGTGCGCCCATTTCGCGAGTTAGTGCGGGATATTAAACACGATCTATTGAGTTTATGGGTATCTTATCCTCAACTGGTGATTGGTCGGACATCGTTCCGAGGAAGTTTTGGCGCTTGGCAAGATCGGTCGAAAGGGTTAACAAAGCCCGCATTAAGGTAAACCGGGCGGTGTCACGTTTTGTTGCTAAGAACGGGGGCATTTGTGTTCGTCACAAGGATTTGGAGTCAGGGGTCGGTAGTAATTGGAGAAGTGATGGGGTACATTTGACCGAGGTTGGAATTGATATGTGGAGCCTGGCTTTAGCAGAAGGAATTGAGAGGGCGGTGGTGGTTTGGAGGGACTCACAGGCTTGAGGTGGTCAAGGCTTGTTTCGCTGTGGCGGGGAGAGTCCTTGAGGTTGGTCAGTACAAAATGGTGGGGGGGTCGCATCGGGGGTATGCGTCCCCCAAAATGGTAGATCATTTGAAGACTTCATAGGGTGTTATCCCTTTGAAGTGGTCTTCTGGTGGTTGGAGCCATCTGCAGGGGTGAGCGGTGCTTCCGAGCTGGTTTACGGCTGGAGGTAAATAGTTGGTGGTGGTTTGCAGATGGCTAATTTAAAGGAAATCGGAAAAATGGCTTCAAGGACTTCCCCTGCTCTGTTTAGTGTTAATTGACCCACGTTGGGTCATGTGAATTATAGTAGGAATTCTCTGGTCGAATTTCTAAAAGAGTTATCCGAATGTTTCGGATTAAATTGCATTTTATTTATGTTAAATAAATAAACGGCTGCTGTGGCCATTTCACATCCAACCTCGGTTGTCACGTGTCTTTATTGGGAAGGGGGCGAAAGAAGGGGAATAAAGGTAAAGTGGTTAGTCAGCACATGACTCTACTTAGGCTAGTCAAGCCTCCTTCGGATTTTTGTTTAGCCCCCTTCATAAGGGCCCCCACTTGCGCTTCGAGCACTTTACAGCCCTGCGTCTTCCACATTATAAATTACCCCATAAACACATATTTGCAGTTGCACAGGGATATTTTTCTCCTCCACATTAGAAAGTTGAAATGGTTGCACTGTGCTTCCAGCAGACCGGGCTGTTCCAATTACTCATCCCCAAAACAGCTTGTGTACAAAGTGCTGAGCGTAATAACTGAGCTCGATGGAGACGGCAGCGGTGCTTATTAATGTAGGGCACGTTTCCAGACTGCGATATTACGAGAACCGAGGACAGACTGTTTATGTGGCGCAGAAACTAGAAGTAATAACCTAGAGCACAGCACTTTTAGAGCTCCCACTATACTAGCGCTCACGCCTTATCCACATCAATCACACTAACACAACGCTAATACCTGACAAATTAACTTACTAGAAGAAGAAACTAATATAGATAATAAAAAGGAGTTCATTAGGCCGCACGGGGAGATTTTAAGTAATGGTGTAACAGCACCACTGGTGTCTCACTGTGTAAGTAACAAAGGGGAGATTCCAAGCTTATTGTGAATATTTATGAAGTTATCATGTGAATTGAATGGCTGGTGCCAAAGATTTTCGGGCGTTCTACCCCCTACCCCCACCTGTCAGCTACATGTAGATCAATGGGTTTTCTCACAATGACAATCCCATTTCATATGTCCTATTAAGGTATATGGACGTCATGGGGGGACCTTGCCCGGAACAGCCTCTATTGTCGCATTGTGGAGAGCAGCTGTCACTCTTGTGCAGTAGTGGATCCCCATAGGGCTGTTTAGGGTGGCCGCCCGGGGCCTGGGGCTTACAGAGGGCCCATGGTTTTCCAAAGAATAAAAGCACATGCGACCCGCAGAAAAAACGGTGCCAAAACTGCTTTGTGTATGTGGCACACACAGGGGGGTTTCCAGTTGCCTGGAAACACCCCTGAGACAAGGGCCGGAAGGCCCTTACATTCTATGGGACTCAATTGTATCGTTAAGACGTGGATACAATTGACAGCACTGGCGACGCCAGGCCATTATTCCCTTCCCCGCCACTCAGAGCTTTTTTGTGATGCAGATGCAATTATGTCATTGCACCACCTGTGTCGCTCCACTGGAGCAGAGACCAGGCCTGCATCGCTGGAGGAGAGCACGGTGCACGAACAGGGACAGATAAGTGGGACACTATCTACAGGAGGCAGTGTGGCACTGTCTACCTGGGCATTGTGGCACTACCTACATGGGCACTGTGGCCCTATCTACATGGGCACAGTGTGTGGCACGATCTACAGGGGGCAGTGTGTGGCACTATCTACAGGGGGTAGTGTGTGACAATATCTACATGGAGCACTGTGGAACTATCTGCAGGGGGCAATGGCACTTTCTACAGGGGGTAGTGTGTGACAATATATACATGGAGCACTGTGGCACTATCTGCAGGGGGTAATAGCACTTTCTACACGGGGCAGTGTGTGGCACTATCTATAGAGGTCACTGTGGCACTAACTACAAGGGACACTGTGGCACTATCTTCAGGGAGCAGTATGCGGCACTATCTACAAGAGGCACTGTGTGGCCCTATCTATGCTGGTTTTTACCCTACCAGTAGTGGTCAGCACATATCCATCAGCCTTTAATATTAGAGCTTGTAATATAAAGGGCTAGGCTGATTTTTACGCTATGAGTAGTGGTCTGCATTTATCTACCAGAGGGTAGCGGGAGCCTGGCGAAAATAACTTGGTTTAAAAAGTATGCGTTTGGAAACCCCCCTTTAAAAATCATGCGTTTGCCCCTGGACCTGCAAAAGGACTTGCAGACAGGGCTAGTTTTAGACAAAGTGTGTCCCTGGGCAAAGTTAAAAGTGGGACCCAAAATGCTGAATTATTATATCAATAATGCAGTCATTTCAGAAGTCGATGTGCAGAGAACTGTATCGCTCATTACTAGCGCGTCCAGGAGTGTTGCAACCCCCAAAGCATACGTCCCCTCTCTCACTCAAAAAATGATCTATATACATATACAGTTAATAAATCATACCACTATACCAGATTATATCACCTACATGCTGTTACTGAACACAACTCACTATTATAAGACCAATATTATCAATAATAACACAATATAAGGTCCAGATAATACCGCCACATCATAACCACAGTGACTGAAAAATACCGCCATACATTTTTTCATGTGGATTGGGCCCGGTTGCAGTCAGGGTTGCACTCCCTCCGACCGCGATTGTTAGGACACAATTGTAACACATGGCCAATCTATAAATGCGACACATTTATTAAAAGGCTTTCGCCAGTCTTCGTAAACCTCCTCCGTAAGTTTAGATTTTAGAGCTTCGCATAGGAGCAGTTTAGATGCATAAATCTGTTCCCAGATCCGGTCCAAAGCACTGGACAAAATAGCACAGCACGCTGCGCTATTATTTGCAATAAAACGACACCAGGAAGGAAACATTACAGTCAATTGGTTCTATTGGGCGTTGTCAGTGTCTGTCATGCGACAGATCCGGCGCTTTCGGTTTTTCGTTGTTCTGCTTCTATGACGCAGCAGAACAACAGAAACATCTAACTCAGATGTGAAAGAAGTTTTATCTCCCTCCAATGTGTCCGGAGCCCTAGCCCGGACACAATTCCCCTAACTAGGTCATGTCATAGAACAAATATGTAGACAAAAGCAGACACAAATACAAATCCTGTTTCATAGATTTTTATTAATTCCTAAAAATCAAATATTATGTCTGTAAAAATTGTAAACATTTATAATCAGTCATAGGAAAAAAAGAAACAGAAATGACCCTAATAGCCCACCCAAAAAAGTAATAGCCGTTTTACCAGCATGAGTGAAAATATCAAAAAAAAAAAGGGTCTGGTCACTAAGTAGAAAAATATGTGCAGTATTAAGACATTAACTTATATAAGAAAATCAGAAATTCTGTAAATACATAAGCGATAGACAATACACAATGTCTCTGGCCGACTCCTGGCCAACTCTGCTCCGCTGCATCACCACTTGCGACTCGGTCACTAACATGTACTGTGCCTTCTACCTTCACCACAGTCATACGCCTAGCAGCTTACTCCTGTAAACTCCAGATACCAAAATTTCCAGAAGGTGCGAGCGCGGCGTACCCACACCTCCACATTCCACAAACTGCCGAGTTTAACTTCAAGGGATCTGTCACCTTAACGACATGTCACGTACATGTACAAGGCAGCCGTTAAGGTGAAGTATGAAGCATGCTCACGGGCTGAGCTCGATCCATACTTACAGCCGACACCTCACTGCAACGGATGGAATCAAAGATCACTTTGATTCCACCTGTTTGACCCTTTAGATGCCGCGGTTAATCGTGACCACGGCATCTTAAGCATTAGGACGAGGGAGGCCGCCCCCTCTGATGTGCCATCGGCCACCCCCTGACGTGATCCGTTGATTGTCATGGCAGGCAGGAGGCCTAAGATTGCCCTCAAGGCCCTCAAGGTTTGCCATCTTTGTACTCCTTTCGGTGTTTTAAAAAATGAAAACACCCAAATTGCTGTTTTTTTATCATCTTAGATCCCAAAAAAAATGTATTAAAAAGTGAACAAAAAGTCGCATGTGCCCCAAAATGGTACCAATAAAAACTACAGCTCGTCTTGCAAAAAATAAGCCCTCACTACTCAATGGAAAAATAAAAAAGTTATGGCTCTCAGAATATGGCAATATAAAGATTTTTTTTTTTTAACAAATAGTTTTTTTTTTTTAAGAGTGGTAAAACATAAACAATTATACATTTGGAAGTGCCATAATCGTATAAATTCGTAGAGTAAAGTAAACATGTAGTTTTTACCACACGAAGGACGACGTAAAAACAAAACCCCCAAAAAATTGGCACAATCGCAGTTTTGTCCATTTTACCCCACAAATATTATTTTTTTGCAGGTTCCCAGAACATTATGTGGTACATTCAATGGTGCCACAGCCTGCCAACAACAGCATCTACAAGATAGATAGATAGATAGATAGATAGATAGATAGATAGATAGATAGATAGATAGATAGATAGATAGATAGATAGATAGATAGATAGATAGATAGATAGATAGATAGATAGATAGATAGATAGATAGATAGATAGATAGATAGATAGATAGATAGATAGATAGATAGATATGAGATAGATAGATAGATAGATAGATAGAGAGAGAGATAGATAGATAGATAGATAGATAGATAGATAGATAGATAGATAGATAGATAGATAGATAGATAGATAGATAGATAGATAGATAGATAGATAGATAGACGGACGGACAGACAGACAGATAGACAGATGTCAAGATAGTTGAAAATAGATACTGAACTGTTTAAAAATAAATGACAATTCTCTTTGTGCTGTGAAATCAAAAAATTTTTTTTAGATATAACCTAGAAATGCCGTAAGAACTAATACAAAGAGCATGAATCATTTATACATTCTCTACATCTATATTCAAATAGAAATTTCTATACTGATTAGAAAAAGACATTGGCATACTAGGAAGTGAGGAAACGATATATTTTAATATAAATACCGAGCTCCATAGATATGTGAGTTATATTCCCCCAACTTCCAGACATCAGCTCATTATTATATTCATACTGGAGATATTCATTGGACTGGTATGTGATGGTTGTGTGAGATACCGGTCTGTCTTATAACCCCGCACAATTCTGATTAATGAGTGCAGCCCGTGTTTAGTCATTTAACATAGGAATATAGGGGCAGAAATATTAATAATGGCTTAAAGGGGTTATGTGGGGACCACAAATGATCAGCAGTGTACTCTCTGCAGTATAGGAGTACACTCGCTAATATACATTCCGGTACCCCGTCGCGCTAATTCTGAGATTTTCATAGATTTTTATAGCGCTGGCGGGGACCATAAATCTAGTTGCGCAGTCTCCTTCTATGACGATACGACTGTTCGTCGTGTGACCGGCCCCGCTGTGTTCCATGTACAAGCAGTAGCAGTAATACAGTGATTACATAGAGTACAGCGGGGAGGGTCACGTGATGAAGAGTCATATCATTATAGAAAAAGACTGTGAAACTAGACTTCCGGTTCCCCGGAAGCGCAATAAAAATCGATGAAAATCACAGGATCAGCGACACAGGGAATGTATATTAGTGAGTTCACTGCTAATAATTTTTGGTCCCCACATAACCCCTTTAAAGAGGCTCTGTCACCAGATTTTGCAACCCCTATCTCCTATTGCAGCAGATCGGCGCTGCAATGTAGATTACAGTAACGTTTTGGTTTTTTTTTAAACGAGCATTTTTGGCCAAGTTATGACCATTTTTATATTTATGTAAATGAGGCTTTCTAAAGTACAACTGGGCGTGTTTAAAGTAAAAGTCCAACTGGGAGTGTATTATGTGCGTACATCGGGGCGTGTTTACTACTTTTACTAGCTGGGCGTTCTGACGAGAAGCATCATCCACTTCTCTTCAGAACGCCCAGCTTCTGGCAGTGCAGATCTGTGACGTCACTCACAGGTCCTGCATCGTGTCGGACGAGCGAGGACACATCGGCACCAGAGGCTACAGTTGATTCTGCAGCAGCATCAGCGTTTGCAGGTAAGTAGCTACATCGACTTACCTGCAAACGCCGATGCTGCTGCAGAATCAACTGAAGCCTCTGGTGCTGATGTGGCCGACACGATGCAGGACCTGGGGCAGGAAGTGAGTGACGTCACAGCGTGATCTCTCGAGAACACGCTGTGTGTCTGTGCACTGCCAAAAGCTGGGCGTTCTGAAGAGAAGTGGATGATGCTGATTCGTCAGCATCATACACTCCCATTCCCAACGCCCAGCTAGTAAAAGAATTAAAAACGCCCCGATGTACGCACATAATACACGCCCAGTTGTACTTTACTTTAAACACGCCCAGTTGTACTTTAGAAAGCCTCATTTGCATAAATACAAAAATGGTCATAACTTGGCCAAAAATGCTCGTTTTTTAAAAACAAAAACGTTACTCTTATCTACATTGCAGCGCCGATCTGCTGCAATAGGAGATAGGGGTTGCAAAATCTGGTGACAGAGCCTCTTTAAAGATAGTCTATATCTAGATGTGTGAGGCCAAAGATGCGCCAAATTTTTCAATCAGACGCACACAGTCTGATAGCTTTGGTGCGTGTTAGACACTTTTCCCTTCTTTAAATCACTATTATGTGCCACAATACTGGCGCATGCAAGTTTTTAATCTGGCGAATTTCACGACTCAACAAATCCATGACCATATCCTAATTATGCGACCGGGCGCGGTGAGCATGTCGCAAAACAAGTTTTTTTCTGGGCGCGCACAAATAAATTTGGTCAAGAATATATGTGCCAAGAAAATAGGCGCATGAAATGGCAGAATCATGGCACAAAGACAATAACAAATCTGTCCCTGTTTGAAAGTGTGACATCATCAGTGAAGACATAGTGTGGATGTGATGCTTTAAAGAATACCTCAAAAAAAGTCCAGAAACGCCGCTTTTTATTACATTTTTGCATAAGTCTTCACTTCTTTTATCAAAATGGAGATATTCAGGACTCAGGTTCGGTCAGTGTACTCTTTGACAATAATAGGTAGAGTTGTTGGGTTAGGGTTTCTAGAACATTTTTCATTCCATTAATCCCGTTATATTATCCCTAGTTCTTCTATCTAAGTTTATTTGGTACCAGAGGATACTCCAGTGTACTCTCACACAATAATGGGCTCCTAATATAACTGGACACCAAAGGTCCAGTAGAAGACAACCCATTTGGAGGTGACTTTGGAGTCAATCACTTGTCACTAGGGTCTGTTTTTTATTGGATGATTCACAAATAACAAATTAGATCTTATGGATGATTTGTCCTGTGTGAACAATGATAGCAAGAAGATTATGATCAAATTAATGGTGGACGTGTACATGTCCTGTGTATATGAAGGGTGGTCCTTAGAATCATCTCCCATGGGTTGCCCAAGGAACCGTGGTCCAAAGCTGGTAAGAAAATAACCAACCTCGACAGACACAGTCTATCCCTAGGAGAAACACTTTTTCTGGTAACTTTGTTGACCTTGGGAACTCACAAAGTTAAATGTAATGAGTCACTCACAACAAGTATGACGCTCGTCTAGATAACTTTTTGCTATAAGACAGCTGAGAAGACTAGTCCACAAATCTTAAGCTATCATAGACACTAGTCTCCTAAACAATTACTCGACTGGTAACGATTTTTCCGACTCCCCATCATTGGCTAAGATGAATGGACATGTTTTTGGATAAGTGGCTTCCAAACATCTTTGGTGCCATTTTTTTCTGGAGAATTTAAAGGATTGGATAAGTTAAAATCCAACTTGTCCGACTCTTTCCCTTGAACGTTGACTTTAGGGAACAATCAGGCTCTTCTAATACACGAGATGGTATAAGACTCTGACTCAGAAAGGACCTGTTTGTATAATAATTTAATGTGGGGAAGAATGTGCATAGACTATCTTGACCGATCCCTTCATGTATTGGACTGAGAGTCCATTATGAATGGCTATCAACATCTCGCAGGAGCCTTTTATCACTATCATAGCCATCACTAGAGGACCTCCATTTAGAAAAGCGGTTGTTCTTATAGGACCACCTCTTTTTTTGTAGATCAGCTGATACTTCAGAGGAATCTGCAAGCGACCACACATTTCCCCACAATGTAGCCTTTCATGTCATCTATTAAAAATGAACGGACGACCATGTAATACACGGTTGCATGGAGCCCTACAGAACGAGAACCTGATGCGACAACCTCTTTAAGCCAACTTTTGACTTCTTTTTTCTGTTCTATCCTTAAAGGGTTTGTTCGCTTTGGATAATTTCTACTTTTTAGAAGGGTCTCTTGACAATAAGAACTTCAAAAACTGTCCCGCTGCTGGGTCCCTCAGCGATCGGCTGTAATCTCTTAGCAGTAAGTGTTCAATTTCCCTTTAGCGCCACCACAGGGGAAAATAAGCATTACATAGTTCTCATTCAAATTGATGGGTTAATCTGTGTTATACAGGACAGGTCCTCCAGAGCGAGAGACGCTCTTTGTAACTGCTCCCCACTCTGGCCAAGAGATGAGAATCCTGAACAGAGCACCCCCTCCCCTCTATTATATCAGGGTTCCTCAATAGGGTATATGAAGATGGGTTTTCTAAACTGTTCAACCCCTTTTAAAGATTTTCAAAGCTTTGCCTCCAAATAGTATAGTCTAGATTTCCTTAATCTGACACTTCAGCCAAGATGAGCCGGCATTGGGTGGACCAATTGCTCAGCTACTGATGATATCCATTACTATGCAAAAATCTGCCCTTTGCGTTTCAGAGAAGCCTTTTGAGGGATCCTCGTAACGTGAAGGATACGATAGCTCAGTAATGCAGAGTGATTAATGAAACACTCAGTTATAAAATTTGCTGGAAATTGCATGGTGGTTGGATCCCAATCCTAATGTTATGTGACAACTTCACGAGGGAGAAATGGTTATTGTGGGACATTAAACCGGATGTTCTCCTGAATCAGCAAAGCCCTTATCTCCCAAATTCTCGTTCCACAGCAATAATGTATGTCCCATTTTGTGACAGGGCTGATATGAGGTCATATATCTTCCTCTGGCAGTGACTTTTATTTTAATGTTTCGTGATGCTAACCACAGTCCCTCAAATTTAATGTATGGTATTTATGGTAGGATGAGGAGATGAAGCATGGATGTGTCTACACCAGCGGCCTGGAATGAACAATACATGAAACTGGAGGTGACGGTCTGGAGGATTCAGCGGTTTATATGGACAGAGCGTCCTCAGCATGCAGCATTTTTCACAATTTCTGTATATTGTAGTTCTAAGGCTACATGCACACATTGCATATTTTGCTGTGGACAATTTTGCAGGAAAAAAACAAACCCGAAAGGTGTGTTTTTTTATGCGTTTTTCGGTGCGGTTTTTACATTTTGCTGCGTAAGTCGCTGCGTTTTCATGCTGCAGGTTTTGCTGCGTATTTCTCCAGTACTAGGGAGATCTAATTCGCTAGCGGAATAATTTGATAAATTGACATGCTGCAGTTCTGAAAATACGCACCGTGGGTCAATTTACGTGCGGGAAAATACCGCAGCAGGTAGTCGAGATTCCCTGGAATCTCATTGCCTATGCTGGTACTGTATTACACTTTATTATGTTGAGGTGATTGCCGGGGCATTATCACTGTGTCGGTGCGATCTCTGGCAGGAGGACAGCTGTAATACATGGGCGCATCCCCGCCACAACTACAGGATCAGAGAAAACTTTGATACCAATACCTGACTCTAACACTCTTATTATACCCGATCAGTGACTCAATCGAACCTGAATGTGGCACTGTACAAGAGGGTACTCGATATGATTGCTGGGGCTGGAGTCACCATAGAGACAGCCTGGGACCTGACAAAGCTCCTCAGGGATGCCTTTAGCAAAATCCCGTTTGGGCGTACCAGTTGTTTTTCCTAACGGGTACCTGTGCTTATTTCTATGTACAGGCTATCCTGGCTATCTACAGTCACCACTAGGGGGAGCTTACTGCATGCTGTTTATACATTGATCTCTAGCTCCCTCTAGTGGTGACTAGGCAGACAGAATTTTATCAACTTAGCTCTGGCCTTTTTACGATTCTCACTGCAAAATGGATCCATTAACCGCGATTGGATTGATGCAGGCTAACTTGAGGGGCAGAGTCTAAGGAATTTCCCCGTTCTTAACTCTAGAACCCCCGGTCAGATTGCCAGGTCAATGTCCAAATCGAAGTGAAGCTAGTGGTTGTTGTCAGGACACTGGTCAGGATGCAACATACCAGAAGAGAAGACGAAGACATAACCAGAATATGGGCCAGGGGTTGAATCCAGGAGGTCGAGAAGCAAAATGAAGGCGAAGTACACAGGCAAGGTCAAGGTCAGGGTCAAAATGCAAGTACGCAACTAGACCGAATGTACCTAAATTCAAAGACAAGAGTACCCGGGCGGATCTTCTCTTTGAAATCTTCCGTTGTGTGATTTCATCAGAACGAGCCGGTCATCATAGAAACCCAACACGGTCCGTGGCAGAGTACAGAGCCAGGGCTGCGAGCAGGAGGGAAACCTGATTAATTAGCACAGAATTATCGACCTATTTATATTTTAAAAACAATAAATCAGGATCAAAAGTGGATAACCAGGTACTTGGACATAACATAATACTTTACCTGTGTCCCCCGATTTGACATGGGGGAAGTTATTTCTTATGGTTCCCGTTAAAATCAAGTTCAAAAGTCAAGATCGTGACATGCTCCATAGTATCTTACAGGCCAGATGTTGACTGAAAGTCAATGGGCAAATATAAAACGCACTAGAAACATGACGTTTTTTTTTCTGTGGCTTTTTTTTTATTTTTTTATTGCGTTCTTTGTCTCAGTGGCGTTTTTTCAGATTCGCCGCAAGTCTGGCTTTGGTGGTTTTTTTTTCAGAAACTTTTGACATTTTTCTCCCAGAGAAGTCCGTTGTTTTTTTTTTTTTTTTGCCTCTATAAAAAAAAACGCAAGTAACGATGTGTGTTGCATTTTTTCATGCCGTTTTTTGTGGCATTTTTTCCAGTATAAATTGTGTGCTGCAAAAGAAAACTTTGCATCATGTAATCTTTCAATCACATGGTTAGCAATGTGGAAAAAAAAGCCCCGCAGGTAGTAAAACACACTATTATCAAAGAAACGACATCAAATAGCCATAAAAAAAACACATGTACCATTTTCCCTAAAAAAAACTTAGACGTTTTTTTTTTTGGGTTATAAAAATGTGCTTGGTGTAACTCATTAAATTTGATTAAAAATGATATAAACTTTTTGAGATACAGCTGCTTTGTATCCTGTATACAGAGCAGCTGTATCGTGCACTGAAACCTGTATCCGTCCGGTCAACGGGACTAATGGTATGTTCACACGGCCTATTTACGGACGTAATTCGGGCGTATTAACCCCCGAATTACGTCCGAAATTACGGCTTGAAAGCGCTGACAAACATCTGCCCATTGAAAGCAATGGGCTGACGTTTGTCTGTTCACACGAGGCGTATATTTACGCGTCGCTGTCAAAAGACGGCGCGTAAATAGACGCCCGCGCCAAAGAAGTGTCATGTCACTTCTTCAGACGTAAATTTTGCTAATGTTTATTTCATCTTCGCTTAAATATTAAGATGCGTGCGGCGCCTGATACCCGGCTGTAGTTTGATTGACGGACGCTGGTGGTACACACAGGGGTTAATCCCATTAATGTTATATGCGTCCGTCGCCTGCGCTAATGTTGTGGAGTCAGCGCTTTCTTTTTCCACAAGAATTAAACTTCATTGAGAAATGCATTCATCCAGAACTGAAGCCGCTTTAATATTAGAGGAGCCGGGGCTGAGCTGCTCAATGCAGCGTCATCACTTATACCGGGATATATTTACAGGGAAATGCGCGGCTCTAACTTTTTATCTGACGCTGCGTTCAATGATTTACTGGGGGGGGGGGGGGGATTTGTATGAATTTGTCTGATTTTCAGTAATTCATGCTTTACTTTATAATTTTCTTGAAATCTACTCTGCTAAAGTGAAGCTCCGGTAAGATTCAATAATAGGTAATTGCATGATGTGCGATTCCCTAGTTTTCCAATAGATTCCAATGATTGATTTTTTACGGCAAGAGCAGCGCTGTAGAAAACACTATTTTTGCCGTTAAAAAGCAACAAAAACCTGATGGAATGGAGGCCAGAACTAGTGTGAATAGAGCCTGAGCTGAATAGATGCTGTTTGCAGGGGTGTAAGATGGAGGAGGAATAGGATGGTGCAAAATGTTGGAAATGCCCCCGCAGGGATATTGTGAAGAAAGATGACATGAAGCAGGAGTTAGAGTTGCAAGAATATTTTCTTGCCATTATTAGGGTCAGTCCACACAGATTTTTTTTTTTTACGCTGATTTTGACGCAGAAATTACATTGGAATCAGCACCAAAAAAGGCCGAAATAATCCCCTAATGATTTCAATGGGAGGCAGAGGTATTATTTTTTCCCGGGTGGCTTTTGGCTGCTCGCATAAAAAAAAACGGCATGTTCTTTCTTTCCGTGGTTTCCGCCTCTGATCTCCCATTGAAATCAATGGGTGGCAGAAAAAACCCACGGCGCTAGTTTCTGAGCGTTTTACGCTGCGTTTTTTGCCCGCGGTCCTTGCATTAACTTCAATGGCTGTGGGTGAAAAACTCCACAAAAAAAACGTAAAAAAATAAGTGCAGGCAGTTCAAAATCTGCCTCAAAATTTCTGAAGGAATTCTGAGGCAGATTTTTTCTGCCTGCCTGCAAAAAACTCAGTGTGAACAGGGCCTTCCTTTCCCATATAATGTACAATGTCGGCACCAGTGGCGTAACAACCGCTGTAGCAGCCATAGCGTCTGCTATGGGGTCCGCGGCATGACAGGGACCATGCCGCCCGCCATTACGGATCCGCCCATGTCCGGTGGCGCCGCCAGCGGCCGCTATGGTTGCTACAGTGGTAGCGATGCCACTTTCAATAGTATCTGCGTCCTTAGGACGCAGATATTATTGAACACTATGGCAGAGCAGGGAGGTATCTCCTCGCTCTGCCATTAAAGGGGTTGTCCTACAAAACACATGTATCCCCTATACACAGGATAGGGGATACATGTGCATACTTGCCAACTGTCCCGAATTTGCCGGGACTGTCCCGAATTTATAGAGACAGTCCCGGCAAATCCATCCAATTACTGTCCCGGGACTTGTCCCGGCAACTGCTACATTCAATTGTATCTGTGTTCCTCTATAAGCGGAATCCCCGGCCAGGCATCGGCAATGCTCTGGCCGGGGATTCCGCTGCAGGAGGTGCCACTGACGTTACTGCCCAT
Source organism: Rhinoderma darwinii (assembly GCF_050947455.1). Taxonomy (NCBI): domain Eukaryota; kingdom Metazoa; phylum Chordata; class Amphibia; order Anura; family Rhinodermatidae; genus Rhinoderma; species Rhinoderma darwinii. The sequence continues at coordinate 464,737,942 of NC_134688.1, read as the reverse complement.
ATATGGACAGGGAAGTCAGTGCTCTCTCTATGACGGGAATTCCCGGCCAGGGCATCAGCAACGCTTTGGCTGGGGTTTCCGGCGCTCCAGGAGTAGCCCATGACTTTACGGTCCATATAAAGGCGCCTCCTGCAGCGGAATCACCGGCCAGAGCATTGCCGACACCTGGCCGGGGATTCCGCTCATAGAGGGAGCAACAATGGCTCTATCTACAGGGACAGGGATGGGGGGTGGGGGCTATCTACAGGTGGAGTATATGGCACTATCTACATGGGAAGTATGTGGCACTATATACAGCGGGAGTATGTGGCACTATATACAGGTAGAGTATGTGGCACTTTATACAGGGGGAGTATGTGTCACTATATACAGGGGGAGTATGTGGCACTATATACAGGGGGAGTATGTGGCACTATATACAGGGGGAGTATGTAGCACTATATACAGGGGGAGTATGTGGCACTTTATACAGAGGGAGTATGTGGCACTGTCTACAGGGAGGTGTGTGGCACTATCTACAGGGGGGCTGTGTGTGGCATCATCTACTGGTAGGGGTGTGTGGCATCATCTACAGGGGGGGGTGGCACCATCTACAAGGGGTCTGTGTGGCATCATTTACAAGGGACTTGTCCTTTGCTTCTCATGGAGCACTTCAGGGGACTTTCGGTTCCACATTCTCCTTATCGCTGGCGGTCCCAGCGGTCGGAGTTATTTTTTTTTGGGGGGGGGGGGGGTTGGGCTGTATGGTGCTATCTACAGGAGGGAGGGCTGTATAGTGCTATCTACAGGAGGGAGGGCTGTATAGCGCTATCTATAGGAGGGGGGCTGTATGGTGCTATCTACAGAAGGGGGCTTTATGCCGCTATCTACAGGAGGGGGCTGTATGGCGCTATCTATAGGAGGGGGATGTATGGCGCTATCTATAGGAGGGGGATGTATGACGCTATCTATAGGAGGGGGGATGTATGGCGCTATCTACAGGAGGGGGCTGTATGGCGCTATCTACAGGGGTTGTATGGTACTATCTACAAGGGGGAGGTGGGGACATTATCTACATGTGGGTGTGACACTATCTACAGGGGGGCTGTATAGCACAATCTACAGGGGGGCACTACCTACAAGGAGGTGCTGTGTTGTGGAATCTACAGGGGGCACTATCTACAAGGGGGGCTGTGTGTGGTATCCGAGGGAGGGGGGCCCAGTCTAAACTTTGTTATGGGGCTCAGTCTTTCCTAGTTACGTCCCTGGACCCACTTTAAAGAGGTTGCCGTGAAGTGGAATGTGGGCTTGTATACAGTTTGATTAAAATGTTAACAAAGAACCTCATGTTCAAGTTGATAAATTTTGCCTAGTCGTTATAGATCAAGGTTTATATTGTGGATGTGCGGTCCATGTCTAGTCTCTTACTAGTGACCAGTCAAAAGTTTGCTATGGGGCCCAGTCTTTCCTAGTTACGCCCCTGGCCCAGATACTTAGAAATAGGGAAGCAGCCGTGAGCTTATGGGTGGGCACATATAAATGGGGTCCAATTAATGACTTCACTTGTCTCTATAAAATCCATAAAGTCAGAATTATAATATATATTACATAGCAACTGCTTTATCTATAGCGAAGACAAATATTTCTCAATGAGAACGCTTTCCTAGATGACAGCGGCTCGGCTATTATAACTGAGAAAAATAAAACCCAAAAAGCGAGTTTCCGGGATGTTCCAAACACGGGACTTTGATATGTGTCATGTTTGAAGCTGGATCAGATGAACGCAGCTGGTGGTGCGACTGTAAAATCCGCCCTTCAGGAATTTCAAAAATACAACACCAAGCATTTTTAGATCCTGAAAGGTCAGACCGCGTTTTGTCAGATGTTAACGAGCCGCTGTAATGTTTCGTTACACTTTTAACTTCCCAGGAAATAAGGTCTGTGAGCGAAATCCAGCTCCACATCTGCCGTCACTTCAGATTTAGCAGTACAGGAAAAAATAGATATGTGATCATTATAAGATCAATCCAAAAAACATGAGGTAACTGGTGACAAGTGACATGGGCGGCATCTGAAGGGTTAATTACATTATAAGGACAAATTAGAATGATCCTCCCACATATGTTACAGGTAACTAAATGACAAAAGGTAATCTTAAAGAGGAAATACTTGTATTCTGCATGAAATAAAATGTTCGTGCCTTTCCTCTGTTATTCCTCCTGGAAATGTATCAATATATTGACAACTAGGCTTTATCCTTTATTTGATTTCTATATTTCTGTTGCTTATATAGTGTCAACATATTCCTCAGTCCCTGTCTCCAATGTGTCTCCTAGTACCGCAACTCAGTAATAATGCCTCCCAGTGCCCCTACTCAGTAACAATGCCTCTTAGTGCCCCCTCACTCAGTAATAATGCCTCTTAGTGCCCCCTCACTCAGTAATAATGCTTCTTAGGGCCCCCTCACTCAGTAATAATGCCTCTTAGTGCCCCTCCTCCCTTAGTAATAATGCCCCCTAGTGCCCCCACTCAGTAATATTGCCTCCTAGTGCCCCCACGTAGTAATAATGCCTCTTAGTGCCCCCCCCCTCAGTAATAATGCCTCCTAGTGCCCCCACAGAGAAATAATCCCTCCTAGAGCCCCCCCCCACTCAGTAATAATGCCTCCTAGTGACCCCCCAGTAATAATGCCTCCTAGTGACCCCCACTCAGTAATAATAACTCCTAGTGCCCCCCACTCGGTAATAATAACTCCTAGTGCCACCCACTCAGTAATAATGCCTCCTAGTGACCCCCCAGTAATAATGCCTCCTAGTGACCCCCACTCAGTAATAATAACTCCTAGTGCCCCCCACTCGGTAATAATAACTCCTAGTGCCACCCACTCAGTAATAATGCCTACTAGTGTCCCCACTCAGTAATAATGCCTCCTAGTGCCCTCACTCAGTAATAATGCCTCCTAGTGTCCCCACTCAGTAATAATGCCTCCTACTGCCCCCACTCAGTAATAATGCCTCTTAGTTCCTCCACTTCGTAATAATGCCTCCCAGTGTGCCCACTCAGTATTAATGCCTCCTAGTGCCCCCCACTCAGTAATATTGCCCCCAAGTGCCCCCACTCAGTAATAATGCCCCCTAGCTCCCCCACTGAGTAATATTACCCCCAAGTGTCCCCACTCTGTAATATTGCCCCAACAGCCCCCACATAATAACAATGCCTCCTAGTGCCCCCACTTAATAATACCCCCTCATTCCCCACTCAGTAATAATACCCCCTAGTATCCACTCAGTAATTGAGTCCCCTTAGTGCCGCCCACTCAGTAATGGTGTTCCTTCAGTCCTCTACTTAGTAATAATGGGTCATTAAAGAAAACTAATATGATCCTGCCCTGTTCCCAGGGAAAATAGAGCTGCAGCCTTAATCGATGCTGGGAGGTGTTTCCTGCACAGGCCGTTGCGATGCTCTGACATCTTTGTGCTGGCCTGTGCAGGAGTCCCACCACGGCGTCTCATAGGCAGCAGACCTAAAGTGGCCTAACCTATCAGAGCGAGGGGCGGGGAATGCGATTAAACTGTATCTGCGTCCTGTAGTTACCCCTCTGCTGACCACAGCTTCTAAGTGGTTAGACAGGGAAAGGGGGCTCTCTCTGTCACACCCATGGCCCCCAGGTCTGCCAACTTTGTTCACCTAATAGGCTGCCTGTCAATTTTTCACTCACATACATAATATACTGCAATACAAAGTATGTAAGAGATCAAAAACTACAAGTTATCCCGCACAAAACAAGTCCTCATAAAGCTAAGTAGACGGAAAAATAAAAATATTATTGGTCTTTGAATGCAGCGACATAAAAACAAATTATTATGTAATAAAGTGTTTTTATTGTGTAAAATTAAAACATCTAAAAACAATATATATATATACATTTTTGTCGTAATCGTAACGACCCACATAATAAAGTTATCATGTCTTTATACCGCAGCGTGAACTCCAGCATCTACCACAGTCAGGGCACGTGACGTCTATGCTGCCCAGATCTGAACTGCTTCCACACTGTCTTAGCGGCTACATGCAGCCACCACTAGGGGGAGCTCACTGCACACAGTAGTAAATCCATATGCAGTTAGCTCCCCCTAGTGGTGGCTGCATGCAGCCAGAATAATATCCTTTATTAAGTCAGAGGGGATTGGAGCCCATCCTGAGTTTAGCAATGGGGCCCTCTGATGTCTGTGCACATTCCTGACTTATATACATGGAACTTCTTCATCTATAGAGATGCTGCTTTCCCTAAATACTGCTAATCATAAATATTAGATGTGACAAATGTAAGTAATCGCCGGCCAAATAAAAAGAAACCGCTCAGGCTTTACACATGGTGCATAGACATAATACTTCACATTTTCTTTGCAGGTAATTTTCTCAGATGCTGAAACCTTATGTTCATTTTGCCGGGAACATCTTGAAAGAATTAATTCAACAGTAAAAATCAGATAAATAAGCGCCACTAGGGAGTACACAGAACTGCAGAAAGAAAATAGAATTCTGTAAAATTGTATTTACGCACCCTGTGCTCATTTACAGCAAGGAGAGGAATAATGGAGAAGAGAGGTTGCCATTGTATGTGCCTGGTAGAGAATGCTGGGACTTATAGTTCCACATAGTGGCGTACCTACCATAGAGTCAGGGCACTCGACTGCTTAAGTTCTAATGTTTAAGGCGGAACAGCACTAAACAGCTTCCCCTGTTTGAATAAAACTGTCATAGCGGCTACTTGCAGCTGCCACTAGGGGGAGCTCCCTGCAGACAGGTTTATACAGTTCACATTGAATTCAATACCAGCTTTATTAATCCATATGCAGTTCACTCCCCCTAGTGGGGACTGCAGGCAGCCCGAATGATATAATTTATCAAGTCAAAAAAATAGACCTATCCTTAACAGATATATAAAAAAATTAGTCAGCACAGAATTTTGGACCTAAAAACTGAATGGTTTAATAAAGTAAGCTAAGCAGGAGTACTCAATGTCAAGCAGCAGCTGCAAAAGCAAATAAGCGTTTGTAAAAAGAGAGATAAAAACTTTGGATACAAATGTAATCCCTATAAATCCCTTGTAAGGTCACATGTTAAATATCAGATTTACATATGGTCAAAAAAAACAAGAGATGGAGAGGGTTCAACGATTAATAAATGGAATGTTAGGTCTCTCTTAGGGTATGTTCACATGGCATATTTTCAGCCATTTTTCGAGCCGTAAACGCCCTGAAAAATGGTTGAAATAACGGCAGCTGAACACCTCCAAACACCTGCCCATTGCTTCCAATGGGAAAACCGGCATTTCGCTCCGACGGGGCGTTTTTATACGCAGCCGTTTGAGAAAACGCTGCGCAAACAAACGCCCCGTAAAAAGAAGTGCATGTCACTTATTGAGCCATTTTTTGAGGCGTTTTTCATTGTCTCAATAGAAAAACAGCTCCAAAAACGGCTGTAAAAAAACGCATCAAAAAACGCTTAATTCTTTAAAAACTACTGAAAATCAGAAGCTGTTTTCCCATGAAAACAGCTCCGTATTTTACAGCCTTTTTCGTTTAGCATGTGAACATACCCTTACAATGAAAATCTGAAGTTATGCGTTTTTTTCCAGCTTGTAAACGCCTCAGAGTTGAGTTATTAACTTGTGTGCATATTTGTGGCACATGAACTGGCACATGATTTTTCTTACCAAGAATCGTACAATGGATCAGGGAACATTCTTTACATGTGGAGGAAAGGAGATTCAGACATCAATAAAGGAAAGGGTTCTTTACAGTTAGAGCAGTCAAACTATGTAATGCCCGACCCCAAGGGGTAGATACAATAACGGCATTCATAAAAGAGTGAGATGTTTATCTAATGACAAAAGGCATTCAAGGTTATAAATAATTAAGAAATTCATTCTGTATAATTGATCTGAGAAATGTTGAATCTGATGTATGTACTAGTTTTGGCAGACCTCACATTGTGCAGTGGTATACTTTATATTGAACCCAAGCTCCTAAACTCCTGCTGATTACGTCACACTAATCCTGGTATAGATATACAATGGTCCCTCAACATACAATAGTAATTGGTTCCGTTGCTGTTGCTCTGGCCGGGGATTCTGCTCTTGGAGGAGCCCCTGACGTCACTATCCATATATGGACATTGACGTCAGTGGATCCTCCTGGAGCGGAATTCCTGGCCAGAGGGTCAGCAATGCTTTGGCTTTTGCTCCTAGAGGGAGCCCCAATCTACAGAGGAGGGAGGTGTACCACTATCTACAGGGGAGAAAGTGTGACGCTATCTACAAGGGGATGTGTGGCGCTCCCTACATATACACATACCCTCGCTTCCCTTTGTTTGGGTCCTTCGCTGCCGTCACCATATCATCGCCCACCGCGACATAACTTCTCGACATTTTCTTTGCCCCCTCTACTGCTGCGTTCTGTTTTCGACCACTGGGGTTATAACTTCTCAGCACCAGTCTACGCCATTTTCCTCGCACCCTCTGCTGCTATAACTATGTGATGGAGCTCTGTATCAGTAAAACGGAGCTCTGTCCGCTATAAAGATATATTGAGAAATGAATCCGTACAGAATTGTGGATGACATGGTGTTAGAAGATGGACACTGTATCTGAGCTCTCCGTCTAGTATATTCCTTTATGCCGCATCGGAGCCATTGTACCCTGCAGGAGAAATACCTGGTTGCCATTGCTACCTCTGCACCCGCTAGAGCTCCGGCACTGTGCCCACATTTGGGTAGAAAAGCTCAGATGTCTTCTACTTGTATCTAACCGCTAAGCTTTTAATTACTGATTAAGAGCAGTCAATACTGATAATACGGCATGAGCGAGCGGGGGAGATACTAAGGAGTTTTGACAAGCAGCTTTATTGTGCCGGTGGCCATAGATCTCCTAATTTATGAGACTTTACATAAACATTTATTTAGCCTTCATTGTGTTGTTCATTATTTATATTGCATTAACATAGAATAATCAATGCAGCCCTACTAAGCGGAAACTAATTACTGCCTTACATTGGGGTCTATGAGATAAAAGAATGGGATGACAATATTCGTATCACATTTTCATTTAAATGTAGGCACGGTATAGATACTATATATGGATCGCACTCAGACAAAGTGCGGCGCTCACATCTACGGTAATAGTTTTCTGCAGATAAAAGTTCCATTAATTGGGAATATTCTTCTTGCTTTAATCAGCTGGTGGAGGAAAGTTTTGTGCGTCGGAAATTAATCCGCTTGTTGCATATTTGTTTACTTTACAGTATAAATATTTATATTAATGCTAATAAGCCGGCGATAAGCGGTAAACATGGCTTTTCAAATAAACACGCCTTTAGATCTTGTCTATCGGAGGGATTATAAAGGGAAGAACTTTTACCATTTTTTTGCATTCGCCAACAAAGTCTCTGAAACACCAATTAGTGTGATGTCCTGAAGGACTGTATTATAGAAAAGATATTTATAATCGTATGCAGATGTAGCAGAGCTCAGTTTGTCATTTAAATTTGGAACTATTTCCTATCAGGTACTTTATGTGGTTTTGCATAGGACTGGCATGGGCATATTCAGTGGCAGATTAAGTAGACCATAGTGCATGTGCTGGACCGCCATCCTGCCACGCTGTGTCTATAGTCAACACCACCTTTCTTTGCTAGCATTGATAGTTGGTTACTACTATTCCACTTGTCAAAGGGTTTAAAGGGTTTATTTCCCTACATACTGACGGTTTCCAATCATCGATGACAGTATCATGCTGTGTGGGCTCACATCCTCTTGACAAGGGAAATGGCAACACCCAGTTGTCTATTAGTCCTGGGCTACACAGAAACTTTTTGTGGAATACAAGGATTTACTATAACAAACAACTCCTCTATAAATCCAGTGACTCACAGGAGACATCTTCTCTGATTGTAGACATACTCTTTTCTTCTCTATCGGGCCCGGACGACTTCTCCTAAACACTGCAGAGTTTCCTGTTCAGACATCTTTGCCTCTCGCTTTTGCAGACTCTAAAACAGCAGAAATAAATTCTGGCACCAGACCCCTAAATAAATTCAGACCATAGACCAGACCCTCTAAATAGAGACCCAGACCCCTCAAACTAATACAGACCCCAGACCAGACCCCCTAAACTATTAAAGACCCCAGACTAGAACCCTTAAATACAGATCCCCAGATCAAACCCTATACACTAACATAGCAGCTCTTCTTCTGTGGACAGGGTCGGACTGGTCCACCAGAAGATCATCCGGTGGGCTCAGACTCTAACCCAATTATGGGTTCCAAAAGGTCTAGCAGAAGACAACCCAATTTGGAGTTGACTTGAGGGCCAAGCACTTGCCACTAGGATCTATTACTTGTGAGTGATTTACAAATGACCTATTAGACCTTATTGACGATATGTCCCATGTGTACAATGATATCAACAAGTGAATGTGCACGGTGGGCCCAAGGGACCCCAGTCCGAGGTTTGCTGGTATGCACTCTGGCTTCAGAACCTGCACGCGTATGCAGGTCTGACCTTAGGGGTGTGCGACCTGTGCAAGTGCACAGGGCGCTGCACCCTCCCAGCATGAAGGGGGCACCAATGGGCTCTGCTTCTACTCTGTCCTCTGCTCTTAGTTACACACACAGAGTAAATAAGAGCCGAGGAGCAAGAGAAGAGGAGGAAGCTGCCACAGCCCGTCCTGCAAGAAGCCTGTGATCCTGTCAGAAAGGAGAGATGGTAAGTGTCCATGTATGTCTGTGTGTATTTGTATGTTTACAGTATGTGTCTCTGTGTTTGTATGTGTATATGTTACAGTGTGTGTGTGTGTGTGTGTGTTTGTGTGTGTATATATATATATGCGTCTGCATGTGTTTATGTCTCTTTGTAAAAGTGTGCATTCAATATTAAAGTGGAACAGATAAAATGAAGATATCTGTGCTGCACCCTATATACCCTGCTGCCGCTATATACTCTGCTGGCCCCTGTATACCGTGATGCCCCCTATATACCCTGCTGCCCCTTATACACTCCGCTGCCCCTATATCCCGTGTTGCCTCGTGTATATACCCTGCTGCCCCTTATATACTCTGCTGCCCCTTATATACTCTGCTGCCCCTATATACCCTGCTGCCCCTTATATACTCTTTTGTTCCTATATACCCTGCAACCCCTTATATATCCTGCTGCCCCTTACATACCCTGCTGCCCACTATACACCCTGCTGCCCCTTATATACCCTGCTGATCCTATATACTCTGCTGCCCCTTATATACCCTGCTTCCCCTATATACCCTGCTGCCCCTATATACCTTGCTGGACTCTATATACTTTCCCCTGCTGCGTCTTATTCACCCTGCTGCCCCTTATATACTCTGCTGCCCACTATATACCCTGCTGTCCCTTATTTACTCTGCTGTCCGCTATATATCCTGCTGCCCCTTATATATCCTTCTGCTCCTATATACCCTGCTACCCCTTATATACCCTGCTGCCCCTATATACCCTGCTGTTCCTATATACCCTGCTGTCCCTTATATACCCTGCTGCCCTTTATATACCCTGCTGCTCCTATATACCCTGCTGTCCCCTATATATCCTGCTGCCCATATATACCTTGCTGGACCCTATATACTCTCCCTGTTGCCCCCTATGCACCATGCTGCCCCTTATATACTCTGCTGCCCACTATATACCCTGCTGCCCCTTATATACTCTGCTGCCCCTATATACCATGCTGCCCCTATATACCCTGCTGCCCTCTCTATACATTGCTGCCCCTATATACCCTGCTGCCCTTATACACGCTGCTGGCCCTATATGCCCCTCTGCCCACTATATACCCTGCTGCCCCTTATATATTCTGCTGCCCCTATATACCCTTCTGATCCTATATACCCTGCTACCCCTTATATATCCTGCTGCCCCTTACATACCCTGCTGCCCCTTATAAACCCTGCTGCTCCTATATACCCTGCTGCTCCTATATACCCTGCTGCTCCTATATACCCTGCTTCCCCTTATATACCCTGCTGCCCCTGTTTATCCTGCTGCCACTATATACCTTTCTAAACCCTATATACTCTCCCTGCTGCCCCTTATACACACTGCTGCCTCTTCTATACGCTGATGCCCCTTATATACCCTGCTGCCCCTTATATACCCTGCTGCCCCTATATACCCTGCTGCCCCTTATATACCTTGCTGAACCCTGTATACTCTCCCTGCTGCCCCTTATACACCCTGCTGCTCCTTATATACCCTGCTGACCCTTATATACCCTGCTGACCCTTATATACCCTGCTGCATCTTATATACCCTGCTGCCCCTATATACCCTGCTGCCCCTATATACCTTGCTGGACCCTGTATGCTCTCCCTGCTGCATCTTATACACCCTGCTGCCCTTTATATACCCTGTTGCCCCTTATAGACCATGCAGCCCCTTATATATTCTGCTGCCCCTTATATATTCTGCTGCCCCTTATATACTCTGATGCCCCTCATATACCCTGCTTTCCCTTATATACTCTGCTGTCCCTTATATACTCTGCTGCCCTTAAGGGAAACACCACATTTTCATGTATAGTAATCTATAGAACTTTACAAATATTATTTCCATTAATGAATTGTCTTGAATTGGTTAAAGTGTATCTCCAGTTTGGATATGCCTCTGTGTGTGTGTGTGTGTGTGTGTGTGTGTGTGTGTGTGTGTGTGTGTGTGTGTGTGTGTGTGTGTGTGTGTGTGTGTGTGTGTGTGTGTGTGTGTGTGTTTATATGTGCCTGTGGGTATAGTTATCATCTACGACATTATCTGTACTCAAAGAGTTATCACTGTGTTGTCAGCGGTGTTACATAGGACTGCAGGTAACATCTGCTAAATTATCTGTACTCAGGGAGTTATCACTGTGTTATCTATGGTGTTACATAGGACTGCAGGTAACATCTGCTAGGTTTTCTCTGCATTTTTTCTGCAGCATGTGGATGAGAATTATTTAAATCTCATCCACTTTGCTCCTTCTGTAATACACTGCAGATTTTCCTCCCGCAAATCCGGACTAAAAATCCTGAGCGAATTCGCTATGTGTGAACATACCCTAAGACACACTTAGGAATACAGCTATAAGGGGTGCAGAGGTAGCTGTCACACCCGGCTCCTGGTTCCTGAGGGGGCCCAAGGGCTCCTCTACACATAAGAAGACACCCGTATTATAAGTGGCACATGGTAGGTGAGGGCCCGGTAACAGATTTTGCATTGGGGCCCAGGAGATTTAAGTTAAATCTCTGAAGACTGTACGCATGATGTACCCGAACCAGCGATAGTCTAGGGAGAAAGGTTAACTAAATAAAACGACACAAGACTCGATTGTATACTCTTAGGCCCTGTTCACAGAATTTTTTTGCAGGCAGAAAAATCTGCCTCTAAATGCTTTCGAAGGCAGATTTTGACGTGCCTGCACGCTGTTTGCCACATTTTTCGCTGCGCTTTTTGCTCCGTTTTTCTATTGCGGTTATTGAAAGCTGTGTGCCAAAAACGCCACGAAAGATGCTTTCTCTGCCTCCCATTGATGTCAATGGGAGGTCAGAGATGGAAACGCCCAAAAAAAGGGCATGCCGCTTCTTTTTCCCCGCGAGCATTTTTTCTGCTTGCAGGAAAAAACGCTTCTGCCTCCCATTGAAATCAATGGGGGGCGTTTTCGGACGTTTTTTGCCGTGCTTTTTGATGCAGTTTCCGTGTCAAAAACTCTATGTGAACAGGGTTGACTCGGGGTCGGCCACAGCTTTTTTTATTAATTTCAACTTCCAACTTTTAAACAGGATTGGTACAACGGTTGTTAGATAACCCGGATGCCGGCCCAGTAACAGAAGTGGGCATGCTGTGACAATTGACATACAAACAATAAACAAATACAAGTACATCAGAAAAGTGTAAAATTAAAGGAGTGAATAAAATCTATCATCTCTTTTATTATGGTTTTTTGTTTTTTTATATAAGGTTTGCGTTCACATCTGCGCCAGGGTCCAGTTCCGACGTTCTGGTGACGGATCCGGTCCCAGTTTGTCTCAGTTTGTCTCAGTTGTGCAAGGCTTCCGTCGTTTTGCCGGAATCAATAGCGTAGTCGACTAAGGTATTGATTCCGGCAAAACGACGCAACCCTTACACAACTGTGACAAACAGAAACCATTGGGACCGGATCCGTCAGGTTTCCGCTTGTGTCAGTCAGGGTCCCATTCCGACGGAAAGCTCAGAGGGAACGTCGGAACAGGACCCTGGCGCAGATGTGAACGAAGCCGGACTCCCTTTTTTTTTTATAAATTACAAAAGGAAACTAAAATAAGGCCCCATGCAAACGATCGTATTTTTCATCCGTAATTACGGACCCATTCATTTCTATTGGCCACGGACACCTTTCCGTATTTTTACGGATGGGTTGTCCGTGCTGAAAAAATGATAGAACCCGTCCTATTCTTGTCTGTAATTACGGCACTGACTCTCCCATAGAAGCCTATGGGCGCTTCCATAAATACGGACGGCTACGGTTGGTGACATCATTTGCAGCCTCCCCATTTTTTTTACGGATCCGTATATACAGATCAAATACGAATGCACTGCGGATCCGTATTTACGGATAGATGAAAATGCGGTCGTGTGCATGGGGGCCTAACACTTGTATGAAACAACCCATACAAAAGGGGGTGGGAGGACGGGACAGATTACAGCCAATAGAGGAAGAAATAGCGGGAAACTCCAGTTTTATGCCCCATGGGCGTCACTGCATGACCCCCCTTTGATATCTCCCAGCCAATAGCTTTGCAGCTTAAGGCAGATGCGATTGGCTATTTACTGTGAGGCTCTAACAAACATTCCCTAGCCGAGCCCTAATAAATTTAACTCTAAAGCTGCCACAGCCTCAGGCCCAGCGGCTACAAGATGATAAGTCACCCCCGAGCGCTCCTCGAAAGTTTTAGCACGTTTTCTTTTGCTATAAAGTGAGTCTTATTTTAGTGTAGATAATACAGTAATTGACAACTTCAGCTCTGCTACATCTATTATGACAAACATATTTAGTGGCAGTGATCTTTCCTTCCTTCCTTCAGGGGGATTGCAATTGCAGCAAGGCCACTATGCCTGGACGGTTCTCAGACTCCACTATCACATAAGTAGGATGACATATTGGGGGCATCTTTGCGCCGCAGCCAGTTTTCGTTTCTTCATTTTCATTTTTCCTCCCTGTCTTTCAAGAGGCATAACTTTTTTAATTTTTATGTCGACATAGCCGTATGAGGGGTTGTCTTTTGCGGGAGGATTTGTATTTTTTTAATGGTACTATTTAATGTACCATATAATGTACTGAGAAACTTGTAAAAAGAATTGTGTGGGGTGGAATGGAAATACATAGCAATTCCCCCCATTGTTGTTTAGGTTTTGTTTTTACGGGGTTCATCCTGGGGTAACAATGACATGTTAATCTTTACAGTATAAAAACAACCCGTTAAAAAAAAATTGGTTTGCATCACCATATTCTGAGACCCAAAACCTTTTTATTTTTCTTTAGATTGAGAAGTGTGAGAACTTGTTTTTCCCTGCAGTGCGAGCTGTAGTTTTTATTGGTACCATTTTTGGGCACATACGACTTTTTCACTCCATATTTTGGGAGGCGAGGTGACCCAAAAATGACTCTGTGGGATAAATAACATTATATTTTAATAGTTTGGATTGTTCTGATGTAAGAGATAAGGGGACATTAATTCATTCCTGGCCATTTAACCCCGTAGATGCATCTAAGACGTTAGAAAGAGGGGCTCCGACAGCTCATTGGTGCACCCACACCACGATTGGTGATTGCCATTAAAAAGAAAAAAATATACAACGCCAGAAATGCTGTTTTTTGGTCACTTCATATCCCACAAAAAAAGTGATCAAAAAGTCTCATGTAGCCCAAAATGGTAGCAATAGAAACTAAAGCTCACCCCGCAACAAATAAGCCCTCGTACCGCTCAATCGACGGAAAAATACAAAAATAATGGCTCTCAGAATGTGGTGACAACACCCAATTTTTATTTTAACAATAAGTTTCTTCCTTGTAAAAGTAGTAAAACATAAAACAAACTATATAAATTTGGTATTTCCGTAATCGTATTGACCGGTAGAATAAAGTTAACTGCCATTTTTACCGTACAGTGAAAACCGTAAAAAACAAAACCCCTCAAAATATTGAGGAATCTGTGTTTTTTTTCCTATTCCACCCCACAAAGAATTTTTTTCTAGTTTCCTAATACATTATATGGTACAATAAATAGTGCCGTGAAAAAATACAACTCGACAGAGCCACACGCATGCGCGGCCACCTCTCCACATCTTATCGGAAGGATAGGATCAACGAATGACCACTAATTAGGGTGGGTGTTGGAGTCCCCCTAGGTCCCCAGGGTGGCATGTGCCCCATGTCTTCCCCAGCACTGAACATGAAAGTGAAATCCTGTAATCTTAATGGACAGCAGGATGAATCACTTTAGGATATAATTTAGAAGGATGAAATCACAATTAGACATAGATTTTGAATTTATATTTACAGACTCAAAAGCAAAAACAAAAATCTCACAAACACTTTCCCTCTTAACGTCTGTTGTTCAGGCTGTACAGGATATTTGAAGCGCGGTAAACTACTCATGGAAGACAAATTAACATGCTAATTATCTCAAACAGAACCATCGCCATTCACCCAACAGAGTCACGAAAACCAGAAGAAATCAAAATGTAGGTAGTGGGGACAATCTGAAAAGTAGTAGAGAAGAGCAACAACATCTGGGTGAAATCTTCTTTGCTTAGTATTTGGACAATCGCTAAAACCCTGGTGATCATTTGTTATCACTGGGAGAAACTGCAGTTGGCTGTATATTTCTTCTGCAGCGGCCACTGCAGGAGAAAAGTGGTATTACATGGTGCTGATTCAAATAAATGTGCGACCATGTAATACATGGTAACACTAAGTCCTCCAGAGCAGACGTTGCTCTTTGCAGAGCTTCTCTACCCTTCTTGATAGAGGGAGGTCCAAAATGGGGGACCCCATCTATGACCTTCATCTGCCCTTATGGAACAGCCCTATTTAGTAAGCAGCCAGTTGTGCTCTTGAGAAAAAAATATATTTTTTACTACTATATATTATATTCTGCCATTTAATTTTTTCACTGTCACAATAAATAATTTAACTAATAATAATTATGCACCAGGACGCTACTGGGGATCACTAATATTTTATCATTCCCTTGTACCAGTCAGTATGGCCTCTTTTTTTCTAGTGATATGAAGTAATTTTGATCCTAATATCTATAATATATGTAAATGTTAACAACCGGCAATTTGGTAGCTTAGGGGGCTTTCTGGCAATATCCCACCAGGCTCCACCCTTTGTTTTATTCCTTTGTACACTGTGATCACTATTGATCACCTGGACCCGACCGCTTTGCCCTTTAGTTTGGATATACATTTATGCAGTTATTTGAAAATTACCTCCCATCTGTGACATCCTGGCCCTGGAACACGTTAAAACATTTACAGGGAATATCTTCTTATAATATATTTTTGTTATTGAAATTTTACGCTTTACCATCCAGGGAACTTAAAAAAAAAACAAAAAAAAAACATGAAGTCCAACTAAAGCAGCCTCCCTGTCATCTATTCCCCCATACTCAGGGGACAGGCTGGTGACCTGTATTTTACTAATAAATTTGTAGGACAACTGGGAGATATCATCATAGTTTGTACACCTGCATTCTTAAAGTCCACTTTAGATGCCCAAATTTAATTAAAAAGGCTGTCTAGTTTAGATAACCCATTTCAAATTCCCTATTAGGGCATTCTGTGTTTAGGGGGGGTCTCTCAATTGCAACCTACATCAATTAGCTGGAGTGAAGGTCAGCTGCGAAGAGGGTCTCACTATGGAGGACCCTTAATCTCTGTGGGTTACATGGACATGGTTACATGGACAGTACCATGTAATTCTTAATTTTACCCTGTGATGGCGCTGCATGAAAATGGAACACTTATTTTCAGATGATCGCTGGAGGTCCTAGCAGCAGGGTATCCTCTGATCTGCTTAGTTTGAGAGACCATTCTTACAAAAATGAATTGTTCAAAGTGGACAACACCTTTAAGCGTTTCCCCCTGTGACTAACTGATGCAGAGAATCTCAATTTTCAGCCAAAGTTCAATACGGTTCTAGGGCAGATACGCTGTGTAGTTTTTTGCAAGGTATCTGCCCTGTGTGAACATGGCCTTAGTGACGTTTCCTAATGACATTGGGTATTCATCCTACCAATGATCTCCGAGAGGGAAGGGCAGATGGGAGACTTCCAAAACTGAGCAATAGCCAGTCTAGTAGCAATAAGAATGTGGGCACAGAAGCTGTAAATATACAGCTGATATCATGCTCCAGTGGCCGGGATCGGAGTTACCTCCGATCCCGGACGTTTAACCCCTTAGATGCTCCGGTCATCTAGGTGGTTAGACAGAGGGAGGGGGCTTCCGCTGCCATCCATCGGCACCCCATGAAGTAATCTCATGGCCCCGATGGGTTGCTTTGGCAGCCGGGGGCCCAGCAGGCATGGCTTAATAGATTGTCTGATTGCCTGACTTGTTACTGACAGGGAATAATGCTTTGGTATGCAAAGTATACCAAAGCATTATATCAGCGATCAAATGATTGCATTGTGAAGTCCACTATTGGGACTGGAAAATAAATTAAATAAAGTTTAACACAGTTCATTAAAAACAGTGTTCACATACAGAAATATAAAATGTTTATTTAACAAAAGTGTAAAAAACACCAAAAAAGAAAACAAACATGTGATGTTTGGCCAGAATTGTAACAATGTGATCACGTTATCTGAACTGCATGGTGAACGGAAAAAAAAAATGCAAAAAACCAACGGTGGAATTGCTTCTTTTTTTTTTTTAATTCTTTCCCCAAAAATATAATAATAAAAATTAATCAATAATTTATATGTGCCCCAAAATAGTCCTATTGAAAAATATGACTCACTCTGCAAAAAAAAAACAAGCCCTCGTATGGCTACATCGATGGAAGAATCAAAAAGTTATTGCTCTTGGAAAGCGACAACATAAAAAACATATTTTTTCTTATAAAATGTGCTTTTATTGTGAAAATGTAGTAAAACATAAAAAATATATACATATTTGGTTTAGCCATAATGGTACCAACTTAGAATAAATGTAACATGTAATCGATCCTGCACTGCAAACTGCGCAAAATGTATAACTCATATAAACTATTGCAGAATTTATCTTTATTTCTATCCCCCCCCCCCCAGAGAGAATTAATAAGTTTATCAATAAGTTATATGTACCCCAAAATTGGGCTATTGTAAAATACAGTACTACTCATCTAGCAAAAGGCAAAAAAAAAAAATATTCCTGCAGTACTGAAGGTGAAAATACCCTCGGTCCTGAAGGGGTTAACTCAACAAGGTTCTCTTAGGTAATTCACCAAATAAAAAAACTGAGAGCTCATAAAGCAATAGAGAAAACTACAGAGAAAGTGGCTGCTAAGCTGCGCACCATGGGGCTGCTCCATTAACTCCCGTTTTATGTGAAGTTATTTGCTGTATACTTCATATCTGTATACTTTATATCTGTATGTATTGCTGACAATGTTATAAGTGAATCAATTCTACAGATCATCCCTCTAACCGGAACATGTGCACAAACATTTAAAGGGACAGCTTCCTCCAAATATCAGTGGAATAAAGGGGTTGTCCGGTTTCAGAAAATTAATGTTATTTTTTTGTATATTTAAAAGTCATACAATTTTCCAATATACTTTCTGAATGAATTATTCATAGAAGTCAAGATCTCTGCTTGCTGTTATTCAGTAGGAACATTCATCGTTTTCTGTCCGTGGTCATGTGATGGACACACAGGTGCACGGCTCGTTACCGTTACAGTATGTGTATCAGAGCTGTGTCTTCTAATGATCTCAGCACCTGTGTGTCCATCACATGACCAGGACAGAATTGTATCCACTGAAAGTAAACATTGAATGTTCCTACTGATTAACAACAAGCAGAGATCTTGAAAATCGTGAGAATTTAATAAAGAAAGTCTATTGGAAAATGGTATCACTTTTAATTATACAAAAAATAACATTAATTTGCTGAAACCGGGGTACCCCTTTAATAAAAAAAAATGACAAATAAAAACATTGGAGAGGAGATAAAACTAAAAACTTAGGAGGTGAGTAACCCACTAGACCACCAGGGATGCCAACATCAACCCCTTACTGCCCTAGACCACCAGGGATAGCGATATTAACTCCATACTTCCCTAGACCACAGAGATACTGGAATGGACTCCTTACTGCCCTAAGTCACCAGAGATGTTTAAATTAACCCCATTTACTGCCCTAGACCACCAGGGATGTTGGTATTTACTTTTTCACTATCAAAGCCCCTATGAATATGTAATAAACAGTATTTGTGTAAAGCCAAGCATCCAACATCACGCCCCAATTTTATCTGGACTTTATTGTTTGGGTAGAAAAGGTGGCAACTCTAGTTCCGACACATACAATCTGGAATAGATTATTTCTGCCTGGAAGACTGCTTAATCTTATGACGATCTCTTCAGCAAGCAAGACTAACCATATAAATTAGATTAATGGGATCGACATCAATACATTTTTTTTTTTACTTTTATGTTAATATAGTTGTATGATAATTTGTTTGACAGCTTATTAAGGACCAAAATAAGGAGCCCGATTTAGATTTTGTCACTTTACCACAATCCTTACTAAATGGAAGGTGCGCGATGGAGAGGGGGGGGGGTGCAGATGTAGCTTACGATGAACCTACACTAAAAGTGGGGCTCCATACTTTATAGAAGGTACACCACAGCTATGGATGGGGAGGATGTAGGTGTGGAATACCTATAAAGACATATATAGACAACAATGCTAGAAGTGTAGATAACTATAGTACAAGTAAAGCACTAACCAATATCAAAAAAATATATCTTTATTTGGAAAATATTTAAAAACATACATAGACCGTCACATACAATATAAAACAACGCATAATAAAAATGTGGTAGTGGTATCTAGTGCCAAATGTATCATATTATATATCCATGGAATCAGTGTATTGTCAAGGTATTGGCAATACTGTACAAGAATACCTCAACAGTTAACGGTATACTAAATATGTACACACTGGACAAAAAAACCAAATGACTGATCCAAGATATCAAAAATATATAAAGTCAGGATCAGATTCATGTCAAATACCAACCCACATTCTGCAGGTCTGCCCCTAAATGAGTCAACCACAGACCACACCAAGACACCCCTTGGTCTATGAAGGACCTACATCAAATGTAGGGGTTCCATTTTTATAAAAACAAAATGTTTTGGGGACCACTCTACTGCATGGAAGTGGGTTATGAAAGACCTACACCAGAAATGGGGCACTATTTTGATTTGGTTTTTCCGCACCTACTGGATAGGGGGCATACCACAGCTATGGATAGTGGAGGGTGCAGAAGTGTACCTAACTTTTCAGGAGATTTTCAGAATAAGTAGTCAAATGTGCACGCATGAGGAATAACACTAATTCTGGCCATTATATGACTTGTTCTTCGCATTATTTAGCAGTTTTCCCCTCTGCAGACTCTCTCTCTAATTTTCAGTTGTCTCGGAGCCTAACTGCTATAATATCCTCTATACACTGCATTCAGAGAAGAGGAGAATCCTGGTCTCATATCTCTATCACAAATATATACAGAAACTGTAGCAACATGGGGAAGATTATATAGCAGTGCTGAGCAGTGTAGCTGAGAATCCAGCACTGGGGTGACATAAAATTTTTACCATCAGCCTGTGTCTCTCTCACTCTCTCTCTCTCTCTCTCTCTCTCTCTCTCTCTCTCTGCTCCTGCTTCCTCACCTTGCTCACCCCTCCCCCTCCATAGACTTATATGCAGTATGTGTGTGTTGCTTGCTTACTCACTCACTCACTCACTCTGCTCCCCCTCCCCCTCCATAGACTCACATGCAGGGTGTGGGGCTGACTCACACTTTGTCTGCTCCCTCCTCTTTCTCCTCCTCCCCTCTCCATAGACTTGTATTGGCAGGCAGTGAAGAGACACACCCCTACCTTCTGCAGCTCGTCAATTCTGCGCTGTAATTAGGGACGGCCAATACTTGACAACAGTTTTGATTTTGTAATGAGGATCACTCTTCTTACCGCATGGAAGGTGCGTCACAGCTATGGATGGAGGGGGGGTGCAAATGTGGCTTGTGAGAGGCCTGTACCAGAAGTGGGGATCCATAGGTTGTGCCCCATAAAAATCTATATACAATTGGCCAGGATTATTTAAAGGAGTTGTCCAAGCACGGACAACTGATGACATATCCACAGGATAGGTCATCAGTATAAGACCGATAGGGGTCCGACACCCGGACCCTGCACCGATCAGCTGCTCCGGCTGCCCCTGGGCGCTGGATGTTATGAAGGGTATGCAGTATGCGGTGCCAGAAGCAGATGGCTCCGACCACTACATAGCAGCCGTGCTGCAGAACATCAGCTTTGCTCCTATTCACTTGAACAGTACTGCAGCTCGGCCGCTATTCTGTGACCGGAGCCATCTGCTTCCGGCATGGACATCCGGTGCCAAAAGGCAGCCGGACCAGCTGATCGGTGCACGGTCCGGGTGTCAGACCCCCACCGATCAAATACTGATGACCTTTTCTGTGAATAGGTCATCAGTTGTTCATGCCTGGACAACCCCTTTAATGCTTCCTATTTCTACATGAAATAACTAAATCCTTACACTACATGGTCCAATGTTCCTACAGTGTATATAAAGGGCTCTCGTCTTTTGTTGCATTTGTAGTTCAGATTTATTGTCACTTTCTGACGTGTTTAACTCTTCATTAACCCATATCAAACCTCATCCGCCATTAGTCTGCCCAGACTGTCAATTTGTTGTGTTGCAGAGAAATTACATCTTGGTTAACAAGCTTACTTGTGACTTGAAAAATGGCTTTCCTAAAGCCAATGTCACCAGCCCGTCACTGCAAAGTGGGGTCGGCAGGGAGGGCCACCAATGAGAAATATATTTCTCTATTGTGTGGATGACAAGAAAATCTATGTTGATCTGTGGAGCATTCAAGGCTTCATTATATGGAAAATAACACATAACACACGTTATTCTAATGAAATGCATCGTATAGTGAAACATGACACGTGTAGAAAATCAGTGAGGGACGATTACAGTAAAGAGTCTCGGTTTCTGGCGCCGTAATTATATTACATCTGCCTGCCGTTCACATTGGACTGTTTCATTACATAATACAAATGAGACAATCAATTTGCCTGATTTGTAAAATTACATAAATTCATGAAAATATTTGCTATTTTACCCTGAAGTTTCTCAAATAACACAAAATAATATATACTACAGAGACTCCGGCCGATCACAGTACAGATGACATATAATGCCCATTTAATGGGTGTTGTTTTTCATTAATTAGCAATCACAGCTTCCGATGATGTCATATTTTCAAGCCTGCCCCCTTTGGTATATGCAGTCTGTCATAAGGAGAAACCATTGAAACCCCTTAAAGGGGTATTCCGGTTTTAGCAAATAAAGATTGTTCATTATATACTGGAAAGTTATAAAAAATGTCCAATAAACTTTATGTATCAATTCCTCACAGTTTTTAAGATCTCTTCTTGTGGTGATTAAGTGAGAACCTTCACTGGAAATCTTTCCAAGTCGTGTGATGATCACCAAGTGCAAGACTAGTAACAGTACAGTTATCAGAGTTCTCTATTGTAACGTGCCGTACACATGTGAGACTATATACAAGGAAGAGCTGTGTGGCACTATACAAGGGGGAGCTGTGTGGCACTAAATACAAGGGGGGCTCTGTGACACTATATGCAAGGGGGGCTGTGTGGCACTATATACCAGGGGGGGCTGTGTGGCACTATATACCAGGGGGGGCTGTGTGGCACTATATACCAGGGGGGGCTGTGTGGCACTATCTGCTAGGGGTGCTGTGTGGCGTATATAAAATGGGTGTGTGGCGCTATCTACAGCGGACTGTGTGTATGGCGCTATCTACAAGGGAGGAGGGCTGTGTAGCGCTATCTACAGGTGGCTATGTAGCACTATCTTAAAGGGGCTGTGTGTGGTACTACCTACAGGGGGCTGTGTGGCACTATCTACAGTGGCTGTGTGTGGTACTATCTACAGGGATGTTGTGGCGCTATATACAGGGGGCACAAAGGGGGCATTATTACTGTGAAGACACTGTTACAGATGGTGCACTTTTATTGTGTCGAGCACTAAGGGATCATTATTATCATCTGGTGCACTGTGGATTACGAGTTTGTTTAGAGGATAGGGTATAGGTGAGGAGGACGCTGGAAAAGCGAGAAACCAACATGTCTGTGTGTCAAATTCTGCAGAGACAAGTCGTGGCTGGAATAAGTCGTCACAGTGGTCTGGGCCGGATGGAGAAAAAAATAGGAAAGTGAACAATTCTAATCAGAGAAAACATCACCTGTGAGTCACTAGCTATAAATGTGCTGTAATCAGATATATTGTCTGCAGAGCTCCTGTGTATAACTGACATCTACCACTATATGGTGGTAATATCGGTCACTATATGGTGGCAATATTCCGTAACAGTTTGGGGGTATTACTCAGTCACTATGTGGTTTTGGTGTGGTGGTATTATTCAATAACAAAAGTTAAAAAATAAAAATAAAAAATACCTCTATGGGATTAAAAAAAGTTAATAAAAAATAATAATAATAAATAAAACACAAAAATACACACTTTTTACAAAAATAAATGGTTCAAATTATAAGACCCAAAACATGAAATAATACACAGTTATTTTGTATCGCCACGTCCGTAACAACTTGTACAATAAATGTATACAATTATTTATGATGACCGGTGTATAGTGTTAAAAAAAAAAAAAAAAGAAAAGAAAACTGCAGCGGATCTGGATTTTTGCCAAAATAAAAATTTATAGAAATTAAACGATAATGTAAATGTACCAAAAAATCATACCTACATAAAGTACAACTCGTCCAGCAAAAAACAAAGTCTCATACAGCTACGTCGGACAAAAAAAAGTTATGAGCGTTGGGATGCAAAGCCAGAAATATAAAAAAATTGTTCTGTACTGGCAATATCTCCTGCCTTGTGGGGGGACGTGGCCCAGAGCCAAGGTTCTTCTGGCCCTCTGGGTTCCCTTTCCCCAATCTAGTTAATAGTTACACTACCGTTCAAAAGTTTAGGGTCACTTAGAGACGCAGAACAACTGAAAAGATGCTGGAAGAGTGCCTGACGCCATCTGTCAAGCATGGTGGAGGTCATGTGATGGTCTGGGGTTGCTTTGGTGCTGGTAAAGTGGGAGATTTGTACAAGGTAAAAGGGATTTTGAATAAGGAAGGCTATCACTCCATTTTGCAACGCCATGCCATACCCTGTGGACAGCGCTTGATTGGAGCCAATTTCATCCTACAACAGGACAATGACCCAAAGCACACCTCCAAATTATGCAAGAACTATTTAGGGAAGAAGCCGGCAGCTGGTATTCTATCTGTAATGGAGTGGCCAGCGCAGTCACCAGATCTCAACCCCATAGAGCTGTTGTGGGAGCAGCTTGACCGTATGGTACGCAAGAAGTGCCCATCAAGCCAATCCAACTTGTGGGAGGGGCTTCTGGAAGCATGGGGTGAAATTTCTCCCGATTACCTCAGCAAATTAACAGCTAGAATGCCAAAGGTCTGCAATGCTGGAATTGCTGCAAATGGAGCATTCCAAGACCAAAGCAAAGTGTGAAGGAGAAAATTATTATTTCAAATAAAAATCATTATTTCTAACCTTGTCAATGTCTTGACTATATTTTTTTGTCATTTTGCAACTCATTTGATAAATATAAGTGTGAGTTTTCATGGAAAACACAAAATTGTCTTGGTGACCCCAAACTTTTGAACGGTAGTGTATATTACCAGGACTTTTTTTTAGAAAACCGGGCATTTTTTAAAAAAATGTTTCTTTATTTCTACAGTAAAGCTGATTGCATCTATATAGAATTTATTTTTACATGTTCCCGTTAATAATATAGGGGTTATGATAAAACTATAGATCCATGCGGAGTGTCTAATTGAGCCAAATCTTCAGAAAATCTGATTTGTAAAGATTTATTGATCGCACGCAGGAAGCAGCTTGCCCTTGTTTCATCGAGCTAACCAAATAAAGGATCCCCGCCAAAGAGCTGGCACTGATCAGATCACCCCCTCCCCCCTCCGCCTGGATATGTCCCCAATTTGACTGTAAGTGTAAATGAAGGACATCAAATCTCATGTACATGTTCCCATTGTATTCTATATACATGAAATATAAGTATTTACTTGATTTGCATTGTCTGCATTCACAGGTCTCGTATCGCTTGGCATAGGAATCCTATAATGAAGTTATTGCTTTTCTCATATCTTTTTCGTGACTTCCGCTTTGATAAGGATTGCACAATGTGCATTCATAAAGTACAGGCTGCCGGCAGTAATGACATGACACATAATGGAAACGTCTCAAAATGCATTATTCACCAGGGAAACTTTCAGTTGCCATTTTGTTGGAGCCGGTATCTTGCAAATCAAAGGTGCTCTGTATTCTGCTGGGATGATAATAGGCCCCCAAGGGCCCCAATTTAATGAGATAACTTTCAACTTATTTATAATCTATAAAGATCTAACAATTTATGCTAATAAAATTTGACGATTTGGGAATTCAATAATGGTTGTCACTTTCTCACATGGCAGTAGACCCAGGGACATAGCCCGGATTTTATCAAGGGTGGGATTCATAGATATAATTATACATATACTGACTCAGATAGGTGCACATGCACTTGACAGACAGTGACAGTTCCATCATTGTAAAGCCAATAAATAATGCCTACATATAGTGCCATAATGTACACATAACTAATGCCACCATACAGTACACATGACTAAAGCCACCATAAAGTGTATGTAGATATTGTTGCCATACAGTACACATGACACCATATAGTGTATGTAGATATTGTTGCCATACCGAACACCTAACCAAAGCCACCATAAAGTGTATGTAGATATTGTTGCCATACAGTACACATGACTCATGCCACCATATAGTGTATGTAGATATTGTTTTCATACAGTACACATGACTCATGCCACCATATAGTGTATGTAGATATTGTTGCCATACAGTACACATGACTCATGCCACCATATAGTGTATGTAGATATTGTTCCCATACAGTACACATGACTCATGCCACCATATAGTGTATGTAGATATTATTGCCATACCGAACACCTAACCAAAGCCACCATATAGTGTATGTAGATATTGTTGCCATACAGTACACATGACTAATGCCACCATATAGTGTATGTAGATATTGTTGCCATATTGTACAAATAACTAATACCACCATACAATACACATAACTAATGTCACCATATGGTGTATGTAGATATTGTTGCCATATTGTACAAATAACTAATACCACCATACAATACACATAACTAATGTCACCATATGGTGTATGTAGATATTGTTGCCATACAGTACACATAACTAATACCACCATACAATACACATAACTAATGCCACCATAGAGTACACATAACTAATGCCATCATATAGAGTATGTAGTGTGAGGGTTTAGCATCAGGAGAGGTTGGTACAGCAGTTTCTTAGTAGCCAGAGACAGGGACACCGTGCATTAAAGTTCATAAACAGGCCTTTGCCTGTGTTTTATTCTTGTCAAAGAAACAGCCTCTTGTAAAACAAGGCAAAATACAAAATAAATCCTGCTCGGCTGAGCACTAATTAAACAAGATATTATCTAACTATACCGAGTGCCTTCCTACCAGACACTGGACACAAAGTAACACAGGTCTTTACTCACATAGAATACAGTCTACTCCAGACTTAGTAGTCTCCAGTCTGAGTCAGAGGTGAGACTGACACACACTGTGTCTGCACCTTTTTATACACAGGCTGCAGGTGCAGCTAATTGAGCAGCAGCCTTGTCCTACAAACAGAGATGGACTAGGGATTGGGGAACCCGCCCTGCTCTTCCCCAATCCAACTCCAGGCCCTTTTTCCGGCTTTTCCTTAAACCGAGATTGGAAAGCTAGAGCTTTCTATTGCAAAAAATACTCATTCCCTGGAGCCTAGGATACATATGACAGGATTCTAGGGGAAATGTACCTTCCCACAATGACTTTACCTGTCACTGTCTCACAGTAGATATTGTTGCCATACTGTACAAATAACTAATGCCACCATACAATACACATAACTAATGTCACCATATAGTGTATGTAGATATTGTTGCCATACAGTACTCATAACTAATACCACCATACAATACACATAACTAATGCCACCATACAATACACATAACGTATGCCATTATATAGTGTATGTAGATATTGATGCCATACAGTACACATGACTAATGCCACCATATAGTGTATGTAGATATTGTTGCCATTTACTGTACAAATAACTAATGCCACCATACAATACACATAACTAATGTCACCATATAGTGTATGTAGATATTGTTGCCATACAGTACACATGACTAATGCCACCATATAGTCTATGTAGATATTGTTGCCATACTGTACAAATAACTAATGCCACCATACAATACATATAACTAATGTCACCATATAGTGTATGTAGATATTGTTGCCATACAGTACACATAACTAATACCACCATACAATACACATAACGTATGCCATTATATAGTGTATGTAGATATTGTTGCCATACAATACATATAACTAATGCCACCATACAATACACATAACTTATGCCATTATATAATTTATGTAGATATTGTTGCCATACTGTACACATAACTAATGCCACTATGCAATACACATAACTAATGCCACCATACAGTACACATAACTAATGCCACTATACAATACACATAACTAATGCCACTATACAATACACATAACTAATGCCACCATACAGTACACATAACTATTGCCAATATACAATACACATAACTAATGCCACCATACAGTACACATAACTAATGCCACTATACAATACACATAACTAATGCCACCATACTGTACACATAACTAATGCCACCATACAGTACACATGACTAATGCCACTATACAATACACATAACTAATGCCACCATACAGTACACATAACTAATGCCACCATAAAGTACACATAACTAATGCCAATATACAATACATATAACTAATGCCACCATACAGTACACATGACTAATGCCACCATACAGTACACATGACTAATGCCACTATACAATACACATAACTAATGTCACCATACAGTACACATAACTATTGCCAATATACAATACACATAACTAATGCCACCATACAGTACACATAACTAATGCCACTATACAATACACATAACTAATTCCACCATACAGTACACATAACTAATGCAACCATACAGTACACATGACTAATGCCACTATACAATACACATAACTAATGCCACCATACAGTACACATAACTAATGCCACTATACCATACACATAACTAATGCCACCATACAGTACACATAACTAATGCCACCATACAGTACACATAACTAATGCCACCATACAGTACACATAACTAATGCCAATATACAATACATATAACTAATGCCACCATACAGTACACATGATTAATGCCACCATACAGTACACATGACTAATGCCACTATACAATACACATAACTAATGCCACCATACAGTACACATAACTAATGCCACCATACAGTACACATAACTAATGCCAATATACAATACATATAACTAATGCCACCATACAGTACACATGACTAATGCCACCATACAATACACATAACTAATGCCACTATACAATACACATAACTAATGCCAATATACAGTACACATAACTAATGCCACCATACAGTACACATAACTAATGCCACTATACAATACACATAACTAATGCCACCATACAGTACACATAACTAATGCCACTATACCATACACATAATTAATGCCACCATACAGTACACATAACTAATGCCACCATACAGTACACATAACTAATGCCACCATACAGTACACATAACTAATGCCAATATACAATACATATAACTAATGCCACCATACAGTACACATGATTAATGCCACCATACAGTACACATGACTAATGCCACTATACAATACACATAACTAATGCCACCATACAGTACACATAACTAATGCCACCATACAGTACACATAACTAATGCCAATATACAATACATATAACTAATGCCACCATACAGTACACATGACTAATGCCACCATACAGTACACATAACTAATGCCACTATACAATACACATAACTAATGCCACCATACAGTACACATAACTAATTCCTTCATACAGTACAGATAACTAATGCCAATATACAATACACATAACTAATGCCACCATACAGTACACATAACTAATGCCACTATACAATACACATAACTAATGCCACCATACAATACACATAACTAATGTCACTATACAATACACATAACTAATGCCACCGTACAGTACACATAACTAATGCCACTATACAATACACATAACTAATGCCACTATACAATACACATAACTAATGCCACTATACAATACACATAACTAATGCCACCATACAGTACACATAACTAATGCCACAATACAGTACACATGACTAATGCCACTATACAATACACATAACTAATGCCACCATACAGTACACATAACTAATGCCACCATACAGTACACATAACTAATGCCAATATACAATACATATAACTAATGCCACCATACAGTACACATGACTAATGCCACCATACAGTACACATGACTAATGCCACTATACAGTACACATAACTAATGCCACCATACAGTACACATAACTAATACCAATATACAATACATATAACTAATGCCACCATACAGTACACATAACTAATGCCACTATACAATACACATAACTAATGCCACCATACAGTACACATAACT
The DNA here is from genome assembly GCF_050947455.1 of Rhinoderma darwinii. Lineage (NCBI taxonomy): Eukaryota > Metazoa > Chordata > Amphibia > Anura > Rhinodermatidae > Rhinoderma > Rhinoderma darwinii. Next base: position 464,708,830 of record NC_134688.1, on the reverse strand, counting down.
AATGCCACTATACAATACACATGACTAATGCCACCATACAGTACACATAACTAATGCCACTATACAATACACATAACTAATGCCACCATACAGTACACATAACTAATGCCAACATACAGTACAGATAACTAATGCCAATATACAATACACATAACTAATGCCACCATACAGTACACATAACTAATGCCACTATACAATAAACATGACTAATGGCACCATACAGTACACATAACTAATGCCACTATACAATACACATAACTAATGCCACCATACGGGTACACATAACTAATGCCACCATACAGTACAGATAACTAATGCCAATATACAATACACATAACTAATGCCACCATACAATACACATAACTAATGTCACTATACAATACACATAACTAATGCCACTATACAATACACATAACTAATGCCAATATACAATACACATAACTAATGCCACCATACAGTACACATAACTAATGCCAATATACAATACATATAACTAATGCCACCATACAGTACACATGACTAATGCCACCATACAGTACACATGACTAATGCCACTATACAATACACATAACTAATGTCACCATACAGTACACATAACTATTGCCAATATACAATACACATAACTAATGCCACCATACAGTACACATAACTAATGCCACTATACAATACACATAACTAATTCCACCATACAGTACACATAACTAATGCAACCATACAGTACACATGACTAATGCCACTATACAATACACATAACTAATGCCACCATACAGTACACATAACTAATGCCACTATACCATACACATAACTAATGCCACCATACAGTACACATAACTAATGCCACCATACAGTACACATAACTAATGCCACCATACAGTACACATAACTAATGCCAATATACAATACATATAACTAATGCCACCATACAGTACACATGATTAATGCCACCATACAGTACACATGACTAATGCCACTATACAATACACATAACTAATGCCACCATACAGTACACATAACTAATGCCACCATACAGTACACATAACTAATGCCAATATACAATACATATAACTAATGCCACCATACAGTACACATGACTAATGCCACCATACAGTACACATAACTAATGCCACTATACAATACACATAACTAATGCCACCATACAGTACACATAAGTAATGCCTTCATACAGTACAGATAACTAATGCCAATATACAATACACATAACTAATGCCACCATACAGTACACATAACTAATGCCACTATACCATACACATAATTAATGCCACCATACAGTACACATAACTAATGCCACCATACAGTACACATAACTAATGCCACCATACAGTACACATAACTAATGCCAATATACAATACATATAACTAATGCCACCATACAGTACACATGATTAATGCCACCATACAGTACACATGACTAATGCCACTATACAATACACATAACTAATGCCACCATACAGTACACATAACTAATGCCACCATACAGTACACATAACTAATGCCAATATACAATACATATAACTAATTGCACCATACAGTACACATGACTAATGCCACCATACAGTACACATAACTAATGCCACTATACAATACACATAACTAATGCCACCATACAGTACACATAACTAATGCCTTCATACAGTACAGATAACTAATGCCAATATACAATACACATAACTAATGCCACCATACAGTACACATAACTAATGCCACTATACAATACACATAACTAATGCCACCATACAATACACATAACTAATGTCACTATACAATACACATAACTAATGCCACCGTACAGTACACATAACTAATGCCACTATACAATACACATAACTAATGCCACTATACAATACACATAACTAATGCCACTATACAATACACATAACTAATGCCACCATACAGTACACATAACTAATGCCACAATACAGTACACATGACTAATGCCACTATACAATACACATAACTAATGCCACCATACAGTACACATAACTAATGCCACCATACAGTACACATAACTAATGCCAATATACAATACATATAACTAATGCCACCATACAGTACACATGACTAATGCCACCATACAGTACACATGACTAATGCCACTATACAGTACACATAACTAATGCCACCATACAGTACACATAACTAATACCAATATACAATACATATAACTAATGCCACCATACAGTACACATAACTAATGCCACTATACAATACACATAACTAATGCCACCATACAGTACACATAACTAATGCCACTATACAATACACATGACTAATGCCACCATACAGTACACATAACTAATGCCACTATACAATACACATAACTAATGCCACCATACAGTACACATAACTAATGCCAACATACAGTACAGATAACTAATGCCAATATACAATACACATAACTAATGCCACCATACAGTACACATAACTAATGCCACTATACAATAAACATGACTAATGGCACCATACAGTACACATAACTAATGCCACTATACAATACACATAACTAATGCCACCATACGGGTACACATAACTAATGCCACCATACAGTACAGATAACTAATGCCAATATACAATACACATAACTAATGCCACCATACAATACACATAACTAATGTCACTATACAATACACATAACTAATGCCACTATACAATACACATAACTAATGCCAATATACAATACACATAACTAATGCCACCATACAGTACACATAACTAATGCCAATATACAATACATATAACTAATGCCACCATACAGTACACATGACTAATGCCACCATACAGTACACATGACTAATGCCACTATACAATACACATAACTAATGTCACCATACAGTACACATAACTATTGCCAATATACAATACACATAACTAATGCCACCATACAGTACACATAACTAATGCCACTATACAATACACATAACTAATTCCACCATACAGTACACATAACTAATGCAACCATACAGTACACATGACTAATGCCACTATACAATACACATAACTAATGCCACCATACAGTACACATAACTAATGCCACTATACCATACACATAACTAATGCCACCATACAGTACACATAACTAATGCCACCATACAGTACACATAACTAATGCCACCATACAGTACACATAACTAATGCCAATATACAATACATATAACTAATGCCACCATACAGTACACATGATTAATGCCACCATACAGTACACATGACTAATGCCACTATACAATACACATAACTAATGCCACCATACAGTACACATAACTAATGCCACCATACAGTACACATAACTAATGCCAATATACAATACATATAACTAATGCCACCATACAGTACACATGACTAATGCCACCATACAGTACACATAACTAATGCCACTATACAATACACATAACTAATGCCACCATACAGTACACATAAGTAATGCCTTCATACAGTACAGATAACTAATGCCAATATACAATACACATAACTAATGCCACCATACAGTACACATAACTAATGCCACTATACCATACACATAATTAATGCCACCATACAGTACACATAACTAATGCCACCATACAGTACACATAACTAATGCCACCATACAGTACACATAACTAATGCCAATATACAATACATATAACTAATGCCACCATACAGTACACATGATTAATGCCACCATACAGTACACATGACTAATGCCACTATACAATACACATAACTAATGCCACCATACAGTACACATAACTAATGCCACCATACAGTACACATAACTAATGCCAATATACAATACATATAACTAATTGCACCATACAGTACACATGACTAATGCCACCATACAGTACACATAACTAATGCCACTATACAATACACATAACTAATGCCACCATACAGTACACATAACTAATGCCTTCATACAGTACAGATAACTAATGCCAATATACAATACACATAACTAATGCCACCATACAGTACACATAACTAATGCCACTATACAATACACATAACTAATGCCACCATACAATACACATAACTAATGTCACTATACAATACACATAACTAATGCCACCGTACAGTACACATAACTAATGCCACTATACAATACACATAACTAATGCCACTATACAATACACATAACTAATGCCACTATACAATACACATAACTAATGCCACCATACAGTACACATAACTAATGCCACAATACAGTACACATGACTAATGCCACTATACAATACACATAACTAATGCCACCATACAGTACACATAACTAATGCCACCATACAGTACACATAACTAATGGCAATATACAATACATATAACTAATGCCACCATACAGTACACATGACTAATGCCACCATACAGTACACATGACTAATGCCACTATACAGTACACATAACTAATGCCACCATACAGTACACATAACTAATGCCAATATACAATACATATAACTAATGCCACCATACAGTACACATAACTAATGCCACTATACAATACACATAACTAATGCCACCATACAGTACACATAACTAATGCCACTATACAATACACATGACTAATGCCACCATACAGTACACATAACTAATGCCACTATACAATACACATAACTAATGCCACCATACAGTACACATAACTAATGCCAACATACAGTACAGATAACTAATGCCAATATACAATACACATAACTAATGCCACCATACAGTACACATAACTAATGCCACTATACAATAAACATGACTAATGGCACCATACAGTACACATAACTAATGCCACTATACAATACACATAACTAATGCCACCATACGGGTACACATAACTAATGCCACCATACAGTACAGATAACTAATGCCAATATACAATACACATAACTAATGCCACCATACAATACACATAACTAATGTCACTATACAATACACATAACTAATGCCACTATACAATACACATAACTAATGCCAATATACAATACACATAACTAATGCCACCATACAGTACACATAACTAATGCCACCATACAGTACAGATAACTAATGCCAATATACAATACACATAACTAATGCCACTATACAATACACATAACTAATGCCACCATACAGTACACATAACTAATGCCACTATACAATACACATAACTAATGCCACTATACCATACACATAACTAATGCCACCATACAGTACACATAACTAATGCCACTATATAATACACATAACTAATGCCACCATATAGTACACATAACTAATGCCACCATACAATACACATAACTAATGCCACTATACAATACACATAACTAATGCCAATATACAATACACATAACTAATGCCACTATACAATACACATAACTAATGCCACCATACAGTACACATAACTAATGCCACCGTACAGTACACATAACTAATGCCACTATACAATACACATAACTAATGCCACCGTACAGTACACATAACTAATGCCACTATACAATACACATAACTAATGCCAATATACAATACACATAACTAATGCCACCATACAGTACACATAACTAATGCCACCATACAGTACAGATAACTAATGCCAATATACAATACACATAACTAATGCCACTATACAATACACATAACTAATGCCACCATACGGTACACATAACTAATGCCACCATACAGTACAGATAACTAATGCCAATATACAATACACATAACTAATGCCACTATACAATACACATAACTAATGCCACCATACAGTACACATAACTAATGCCACTATACAATACACATAACTAATGCCACTATACCATACACATAACTAATGCCACCATACAGTACACATAACTAATGCCACTATATAATACACATAACTAATGCCACCATATAGTACACATAACTAATGCCACCATACAATACACATAACTAATGCCACTATACAATACACATAACTAATGCCAATATACAATACACATAACTAATGCCACTATACAATACACATAACTAATGCCACCATACAGTACACATAACTAATGCCACCGTACAGTACACATAACTAATGCCACTATACAATACACATAACTAATGCCACCGTACAGTACACATAACTAATGCCACTATACAATACACATAACTAATGCCACCGTACAGTACACATAACTAATGCCACTATACAATACACATAACTAATGCCACTATACCATACACATAACTACTGCCACCATACAGTACACATAACTAATGCCACTATACAATACACATAACTAATGCCACCATATAGTACACATAACTAATGCCACCATACAATACACATAACTAATGCCACTATACAATACACATAACTAATGCCAATATACAATACACATAACTAATGCCACTATACAATACACATAACTAATGCCACCATACAGTACACATAACTAATGCCACCATACAGTACACATAACTAATGCCACTATACAATACACATAACTAATGCCAATATACAATACACATAACTAATGCCACTATACAATACACATAACTAATGCCACCATACAGTACACATAACTAATGCCACCATACAGTACAGATAACTAATGCCAATATACAATACACATAACTAATGCCACTATACCATACACATAACTAATGCCACCATACAGTACACATAACTAATGCCACCATACAGTACACATAACTAATGCCAATATACAATACATATAACTAATGCCACCATACAGTACACATAACTAATGCCACCATACAATACACATAACTAATGCCACTATACAATACACATAACTAATGCCAATATACAATACACATAACTAATGCCACTATACAATACACATAACTAATGCCACCATACAGTACACATAACTAATGCCACCATACAGTACACATAACTAATGCCACTATACAATACACATAACTAATGCCAATATACAATACACATAACTAATGCCACTATACAATACACATAACTAATGCCACCATACAGTACACATAACTAATGCCACCATACAGTACAGATAACTAATGCCAATATACAATACACATAACTAATGCCACTATACAATACACATAACTAATGCCACCATACAGTACACATAACTAATGCCACTATACAATACACATAACTAATGCCACTATACCATACACATAACTAATGCCACCATACAGTACACATAAGTAATGCCACTATACAATACACATAACTAATGCCACCATATAGTACACATAACTAATGCCACCATACAATACACATAACTAATGCCACTATACAATACACATAACTAATGCCACCATACAGTACACATAACTAATGCCACCATACAATACACATAACTAATGCCACTATACAATACACATAACTAATGCCACCATACAGTACACATGACTAATGCCACCATACAGTACACATAACTAATGCCACTATACAATACACATAACTAATGCCACTATACAATACACATAACTAATGCCACCATATAGTACACATAACTAATGCCAATATACAATACACATAACTAATGCCACTATACAATACACATAACTAATGCCACCATACAGTACACATAACTAATGCCACCATACAGTACACATAACTAATGCCACTATACAATACACATAACTAATGCCACTATACAATACACATAACTAATGCCACCATATAGTACACATAACTAATGCCAATATACAATACACATAACTAATGCCACTATACAATACACATAACTAATGCCACCATACAGTACACATAACTAATGCCACCATACAGTACACATAACTAATGCCACTATACAATACACATAACTAATGCCACTATACAATACACATAACTAATGCCACCATATAGTACACATAACTAATGCCACTATACAATACACATAACTAATGCCACCATATAGTACACATAAATAACACTGTGTACACAAAGAACACACCCATAAAACAAGAGCCGGAATTCCCCATTATTAGTACTCAGTTACCTAATTAATAGCGTCATCATTGCTAGCAGAGAGCCCCCATTAACAATAGTGCTAGCAGAGTGCCCCCCTATATACAGTGCCAGCTGAGTTCCTTCCATACACAATAGCGTCAGGAGAGTGACCCCATAAACAATAATACCAACAGAGTGTAGTGATATTATCTCTGGTGGTCTAGAGCAGTCAAGGGGTAAAAGCGTCGCTATTATTTTTATTTTAAGATCAAAATTCTTTGCTTATTAATGTCATAACATAGCCTAATTTGGGTGAGAGCACAATTTTTCTGATACAGAGCACCAAAACCCCTTCTTTTGTTCACAGAGCTATTGAGTACTGCGTTACACTTTCTGTTTACAGCCACCACTAGGCGGAGTTTACCACATACATATTTATATGGCTCCCCCTGGTGGTGGCGGCCTGAAGGCACACAGAGTCCCTACCGTTAAAAAGGTTGTGTTTGATATTGCCCCTTTTACTTTTATGGAGCTGAACTGCAATACCAGACAGAAACCATGGACAGGTCTGGCTCTGGAAGAAAACCACCATGTTTATCTATTCCCGGCCAACCCCTTTAAGCATTATTGACTTATTAGTAAGTATTATGGACCTATTATTACTCTTAAGGTGTCTTTAAGAGGAATCGTATTCGTCTCTAGAAGCAATAGCATAGTAATATGGATTACAATGGAGCATGCTATGATGTTTTTTCTCATTCACAAGGAATCCGTGAGAGAAAACGAGGGCATATGATGGTACGGTATGGGCCCACACCAGACTATGGGCACCATAGAATGGATCCATAACAGACAGATTAGTAATAGGACCGTGTATATGAGCCCTAATATTCAGAACTTCGGGACTCTGATTGGATATTGTAGTTCTGCAATACCTGGGGAGCTAAATCTGAGATTTAGAATAAAATTCACGTCAAAAATAATTTAAAAAAAACACTGAAAGTGTTAAACTCTGTGCCTGTTACCGATCTAGGTCAGTGATGTGTGTGGGGCTGTATAATCTACACATTGCTTATAACAACTCCCACTAACTACTCTGAGTGGATGCATCAGAGATAGAAGAATAGAAAAAGTCGTGTTTTTATGGCGGTAACACACTCAATGTTAAGACGGCCCGATGAATGGAAGGGAAAGAAAATGAATTATCTTCATCGCTGAGAGAACTCTCAAAACGTAATAATCACCATCAAAATAAAATACAAAGAAGAGCATAAAACGGCATATACTAAGTATACAAACTATTCTCGAATACATATATGCAGTGGATCTGCTATAGGGGATATAGAAGTTGCCGTCACACTTGGGCCTGGTACCCAAAAGCTACAGAAGTGGACAAAAGTACTGAGAGTGGTAGCTAGTTTATTCGGGGCAAAAAATCAGTTTGCTGCCCTACGCCATACACAAATACCCTGGCCACTGCAGAGTGGCTTTGTTTTGCCTTCCCCCTTGGTACCCATGGGAACTTGCCCCAATAGCCCCCTAGCTACACCCTTGACAATATAAAAAATGACACCTGATGAATGTGGAGTCGTAGCTCGACTTTCCTTCAGCTAGGGCAAAGATTTAGTTAATTCCTCTAGTCCTGTATATTAATTCCTTGGCCAACGCAAAAAGGCTTAGTGGCAACCTCTCCGACACCCACTGGCCCTCCAGGCCTTCCTCCTAGCTACGTTCCTGTAGTTGTGTGGTATTTACAATTTTTTGGGTTGCTATTGGAAAACTAAAGTGAGATCCTATATGTAGTTAGTTTTCATCTCCCAGAATGAAAATCACCAAGCCGGAAGGAAATTCAGAAAGATTTGAGCTCTGAAGCCTGCAGAAATGTGAATGCAGCTCTTGACTATTATACAGACTGTAAGTGAGGATACTTCATTGTGTGGTTCTAAATTACCATCCATATCAATGCTCACTTTCACAACATTGATGCGGATAGTTTTTTGAACATCATATCGAGCCTCCGATGTAACTTATAAACTTACAAATGTATCTGGGAAAAGTGGGTGGAGGTTCAGAGTCACGCTGAGCCGCACAAATCATTTCTAAAAGTTAGAAAAGTTTTGAAAAACAATGCTAAGTTGCAGACTCTGGGACGAGGGCAGCACCCAAGCAGCAGATGAGAGACAGGCAGTCAGGGCCGGCGTTAGGAGAGGGCAAACTGGACATTAGCCCAGGGTCCCCTTCCTTCCAGGGCCACCTGCGGTGGAACTACCACTATAGCAGTCATAACGGCTGCTACAGGGCCCGCGCCGCCCGGCACATAACATTGATGGGCCGGGCCAAATACGATCCCTCAAGCCCGGTGGCGTTGCTAGCACCGGGGAGCCCCCGGTGCTAGCGACTGCCACGTTCAATTGTATCTGCGTCCACCGGACACAGATATAATTAAATACTCTGGCGGCCTATGCAAGGGTCCTGTCTCGGCGCCTTAAAGCTGTGGAGCAGGTCTGTCCGTCGCGGGAATGGGGCAAGGTGAGTACAATTATTTTTTTGGGCTGTGTGGCCCATCTACAAGAGGGGGTTTGTGGCACTATTTACAAGGGGGGCTGTGTAGCACTATGTACAAGGGGGGGCTGTGTGGCACTATCTACAAGGAGGCTGGGTGGCACTATTTACAGGGGGACTGTGTAGGACTATCGACAAGGGGGGGGGCTGGGTAGCACTATCTACAAGAGGGGTGTGTGACACTATCTACAAGGGCGGTTGGGTGGCACTATCTACAGGTGGCTGTGTGGCACTATTTACAAGGGGAGTGTGTGTGTGTGTGTGTGTGTGTGTGTGTGTGTGTGTGTGTGTGTGTGTGTGTGTGTGTGTGAGTGTGGCACTATCTACAAGGGTTGCTGTGTGCCACTATCTACGAGAGGGGGGCTGTGTGGCACTATCTACAAGAGGAGGTGTGGCACTACCTACAAGGGTGGCTGTGTGGCACTATCTACAAGGGTGGCTGCATGGCACTATTTACAAGGGGGGCTGTGTGGAACTATTTATAAGTGAAAGTTGTGTGGCACTATCTACAAGGGGGCTGTGTGGCACTGTCTACAAGGTGGGTGTAAAGGATCTGCCAGGCACAGCGGGGTTAACTCCCAGAACTAATCAGTCAGCACCTGAGAATACATTCCTGAGACTGACTCCTGCTTCCACCATTCAGGCTGGCAGGCTTAGGAGTGGGAGAGCCTATCGTAACCTGGCCAGACTCAACTAGCTCCCGCCCTCAGTCTATTTAAGCCTGCACTTCCTGTCCCTCGGTGCTTGTTATTGCTTTTGTTTCTTTCCTTGTGGTTCCTGGCCCAGCTACAGCTCCTGCTATTTTTGATCCTGCTCCATGCCGACCCTGGCTTACCGACTACTCTTCTGCTTTTCGTTTTGTACCTCGCACACTCCTGGCTTGACTCGGCTCGTTCACCACTCTGGTTGCTCACGGTGTTGCCGTGGGCAACGGCCCCTTTTCCTTGCTTGTGTTCCTTGTATGTTTGTCGTGTTTGTCGTGCACTTACTGAGCGCAGGGACCGCCGCCCAGTTGTACCCCGTCGCCTAGGGCGGGTCGTTGCAAGTAGGCAGGGACAGAGTGGCGGGTAGATTAGGGCTCACTTGTCCGTCTCCCTACCCCCTGCCATTACATAATAACAAGCCCATACCTAGTCTACCCCTGGTCCCTGACACCACTATGGATCCCCGTGAGACCCTGGCTCAGCAAATGCAGGGTCTCTCCCTACAGGTCCAGGCCCTGGCTCAGAAGGTCAACCAGCCTGATGCTACCCTGGTAGTTCCCCTCACCGCATCTCTTGAACCCCACCTCAAGTTGCCCGACCGGTTCTCAGGGGACCGGAGGACTTTTCTCTCCTTTCGGGAGAGTTGTAGGCTTTACTTTCGTTTAAAGCCTCATTCCTCAGGTTCTGAGAGCCAGCGGGTGGGTATAATTATGTCCCGGCTCCAGGAAGGGCCCCAAGAGTGGGCCTTCTCCTTGGCTCCTGACGCCCCTGAACTTTCCTCCGTTGATTGTTTCTTTTCTGCTCTCGGACTTATTTATGACGAGACTGACAGGACTGCCTTTGCCGAGAGTCAGCTGGTGACCTTAAGTCAGGGTAAGAGACCTGTTGAGGAGTATTGCTCTGACTTTCGGAAGTGGTGCGTAGCTTCTCGGTGGAATGACCCTGCCTTAAGGTGCCAGTTTAGGTTGGGTCTGTCGAATGCCCTGAAAGACCTGCTAGTTAGCTATCCCTCTTCTGACTCCCTAGACCAGGTTATGGCTTTAGTGATACGACTTGACCGACGTCTCAGGGAACGACAACGTGAACGTTTATGTGTTTTCTCCTCCGACTCCCCCATGATGCCTCCCGAAGCTCCGTTGCTTCGTTCCTCCCCGAAAGATTCAGAGATACCTATGCAACTCGGGGCCTCCGTGTCCCCCCAACAACGTAGAGAATTCCGCAGGAAGAATGGTCTCTGCTTCTACTGTGGGGACGACAAGCATCAAGTGAACAACTGTCCTAAGCGTAAGGTTGCAGCCAGAGAACTTCCGCGTCTAAGTGATCATCGGGGAGGTCACTTGGGCGCACAGGTATTTCCCGTAAATATGAAACGTACTAAGATCTTGCTTCCCTTTCAGGTCTCTTTTGGTGGTAGGTCTGCTACCGGCAGTGCTTTCGTGGATTCAGGGTCCTCTACTAATATCATGTCTGTGGAATTTGCTATGTCCCTTGCTATGCCTCTTATTGATTTGCCTAAACCTGTCCTGGTAGTGGGTATCGACGCCACTCCTCTTGCTAATGGTTATTTTACACAGCATACCCCTGTTTTTGAACTCCTTGTTGGCTCCATGCATTTGGAGCAATGCTCTGTACTGTTGATGCAGGGATTATCGTACGATTTGGTTCTAGGTCTTCCCTGGTTGCAGTTGCATAATCCTACGTTTGACTGGAATACTGGGGAGCTAACCAAATGGGGTAATGAATGTTGTACGTCATGTTTTTCTGTTAATTCTATTTCTCCCCCTAAGGAGGCGAATACGCTACCCGAGTTTGTTCAGGACTTCGCTGATGTTTTCTCTAGGGAGGCCTCCGAAGTGTTACCTCCTCATAGAGAATACGATTGCGCTATCGAATTGGTACCAGGAGCTAAGCTTCCTAAGGGTAGGATATTTAATCTTTCTTGTCCCGAACGTGAAGCTATGAGAGTGTATATCCAGGAATCCCTGGCCAAGGGTTACATTCGTCCCTCTTCTTCTCCGGTAGGTGCTGGCTTCTTCTTCGTGGGGAAGAAGGATGGTGGTCTTAGGCCATGCATTGACTACCGTAGCCTGAATAAGGTCACGGTAAGGAACCAGTATCCCCTTCCTTTGATTCCTGATCTCTTTAATCAGGTTCAGGGGGCCCAATGGTTTTCTAAATTGGATCTACGGGGGGCGTATAACCTTATTCGCATCAAAGAGGGGGATGAGTGGAAGACTGCGTTTAACACGCCCGAAGGCCATTTCGAATACCTCGTCATGCCCTTTGGGTTGTGTAATGCCCCTGCGGTCTTCCAGAATTTCATAAATGAGATTTTGAGAAATTACCTGGGGATTTTTCTGGTAGTGTACCTTGATGACATACTGGTGTTTTCCAAGGACTGGTCCTCCCACGTGGAGCATGTCAGGAAGGTGTTCCAGGTCCTTCGGGAAAATAAACTGTTTGCCAAAACCGAAAAATGTGTGTTTGGGGTACAGGAGATTCCATTTTTGGGTCAAATCCTCACTCCTCATGAATTCCGCATGGTCCCCGCCAAGGTTCAGGCTGTGGCGGAATGGGTCCAACCTGCCTCCCTGAAGGCGTTACAGTGTTTTTTTGGGGTTTGCTAATTATTACAGGAGATTTATTGCTAACTTCTCGGTCATCGCTAAGCCCCTTACGGACCTCACTCGCAAAGGTGCTGATCTCCTCCACTGGCCTCTTGAGGCTGTCCAGGCTTTTGAGGTCCTTAAGAAGTGCTTTGTCTCGGCCCCGGTGCTGGTTCAGCCCAACCAAATGGAGCCATTTATCGTGGAAGTTGACGCATCTGAGGTGGGAGTGGGGGCTGTCTTGTCCCAGGGTACCAGGTCCCTCACCCATCTCCGCCCCTGTGCCTACTTCTCCAGGAAGTTTTCGCCAACTGAAAGTAACTATGATATTGGCAACCGCGAACTCTTAGCCATTAAATGGGCATTTGAAGAGTGGCGCCACTTCCTGGAGGGGGCTAGGCACCAGGTAACGGTCCTTACCGACCACAAGAATCTGGTTTTCCTAGAATCTGCCCGGAGGCTAAACCCGAGACAAGCTCGATGGGCGTTATTTTTTACCAGATTCAATTTTTTGGTTACCTATAGGGCTGGGTCTAAAAATATTAAGGCTGATGCACTGTCGCGTAGCTTCATGGCCAGCCCTCCTTCGGAGGAAGATCCGGCTTGTATTTTGCCTCCAGGTATAATCATTTCCTCGATCGATTCTGATTTAGTCTCTGAAATTGCTGCTGATCAAGGTGCAGCTCCCGGGAACCTTCCTGAGAACAAGCTGTTTGTTCCCCTGCAATTCCGGCTAAGGGTACTTAGGGAAAATCATGACTCCGCACTATCTGGCCATCCAGGCATCCTGGGTACCAAACACCTCATTACCAGAAATTATTGGTGGCCTGGGTTGCCTAAAGACGTTAAGGCCTACGTCGCCGCTTGTGAGGTTTGTGCTAGGTCCAAGACTCCCAGGTCCCGACCAGCGGGCTTACTGCGTTCGTTGCCCATTCCCCAGAGACCTTGGACACATATCTCCATGGATTTTATCACCGATTTGCCTCCATCCCAAGGCAAGTCGGTGGTGTGGGTGGTGGTGGACCGCTTCAGTAAGATGTGCCACTTTGTGCCCCTCAAGAAACTACCCAACGCCAAAACGTTGGCTACCTTGTTTGTCAAACACATCCTGCGTCTCCATGGGGTCCCTGTCAATATTGTTTCGGACAGAGGGGTACAATTTGTTTCATTGTTTTGGAGAGCCTTCTGTATGAAGTTGGGGATTGATCTGTCCTTCTCCTCTGCCTTCCATCCTGAAACCAATGGCCAAACGGAGAGGACTAATCAGTCTCTTGAACAATACTTAAGGTGTTTTGTCTCTGTCTGTCAATTTGATTGGGTCTCTTTCATTCCCCTCGCCGAATTTTCCCTTAATAACCGGGTCAGTAACTCGTCAGGGGTCTCTCCTTTTTTTTGTAATTTTGGGTTTAATCCACGGTTCTCCTCCGTTTCACCTGGTAGTTCCAACAATCCTGAGGTAGAGGTCGTTCATCGGGAACTGTGCACAGTCTGGGCCCAGGTTCAGAAAAACATAGAGGTGTCCCAGAGCGTACAAAAAACTCAGGCTGATAAAAAACGTTCTGCTAACCCCCTGTTTATGGTCGGGGATCTGGTGTGGTTGTCGTCTAGGAACTTGCGTCTCAAGGTTCCGTCCAAGAAGTTTGCTCCCCGGTTTATTGGGCCGTATAAGGTCATTGAGGTCCTCAATCCTGTCTCCTTCCGGCTGGAGTTACCCCCGTCTTTTCGGATACACGACGTGTTTCATGCCTCCCTCCTCAAACGCTGCTCCCCGTCCTTGGCTCCCTCGAGGAGACCTCCTGTTCTCATCCTCACCCCGGAGGGGGTGGAATTCGAGGTGGCCAGGATTGTGGACAGCAAGATGGTCCAAGGCTCCCTCCAGTACCTGGTCCATTGGAGAGGATACGGGCCCGAGGAGAGGACTTGGGTTCCCGCCCGGGATGTTCACGCTGGGGTATTGGTCAGGAGGTTCCACCTGCGTTTCCCCAGTAAGCCAGGTCCACTTAGAAAGGGTCCGGTGGCCCCTCATAAAAGGGGGGGGTACTGTAAAGGATCTGCCAGGCACAGCGGGGTTAACTCCCAGAACTAATCAGTCAGCACCTGAGAATACATCCCTGAAACTGACTCCTGCTTCCACCATTCAGGCTGGCAGGCTTAGGAGTGGGAGAGCCTATCGTAACCTGGCCAGACTCAGCTAGCTCCCGCCCTCGGTCTATTTAAGCCTGCACTTCCTGTCCCTCGGTGCTTGTTATTGCTTTTGTTTCTTTCCTTGTGGTTCCTGGCCCAGCTACAGCTCCTGCTATTTTTGATCCTGCTCCATACCGACCCTGGCTTACCGACTACTCTTCTGCTTTTCGTTTTGTACCTCGCACACTCCTGGCTTGACTCGGCTCGTTCACCACTCTGGTTGCTCACGGTGTTGCCGTGGGCAACGGCCCCTTTTCCTTGCTTGTGTTCCTTGTATGTTTGTCGTGTTTGTCGTGCACTTACTGAGCGCAGGGACCGCCGCCCAGTTGTACCCCGTCGCCTAGGGCGGGTCGTTGCAAGTAGGCAGGGACAGAGTGGCGGGTAGATTAGGGCTCACTTGTCCGTCTCCCTACCCCCTGCCATTACAGTGGGTTGTGTGTGGCACTATCTCAAAAGGGGGCTGTGTGTGGCACTATCTACAAGGGGGCAGTGTGTGCCACTATCTGCAGGGGACACTGTCACACTATCTATATTTGCACTGTGGCACAATCTACAGGGGGCATCATTACTGTGTAAGGGCACAAAGGGGGCATGGTGAGTGATGGGGCACTTTTATTGTGTCGAGCACTAAGGGATCATTATTACCATCTGGGGCACTGTGGATTGCAAGTTTCTTTAGAGCTTTTTGCACACCGCCTTCTGAATTGACTGCGTTGTTGATACAATAATTCAGCATTTGGGCCCCACTTTTAAGTTTTCCCAGGTCCACACTTTGTCTAAACCGGCCCTGCGGGCAGTAGTGCAGCCTCAGGGGCCTATCACATTAGGATAAAAAGAATGATCAAAAAATAATTAAAGTTTATTAACCCCTAGGGGGTCGCAGCCATTTTTAATTTTTTGATATTAGCTTCTTCCTTCCCGTCTTCCAAAAGCCATAGCTATTCTATATAACTTTATGAGGGCTTGTTTTTTGCAGGACGAATTGTAATTTTTAAAGTACAATATAATGTACTAGGAAACTGAAAATAAATTATTTGTGGTATGGATTAGAAAAACAACTACGTTTATTTTTTGGCTTTCATTGTTACAGCATTGTTACGGCATTCAATATTAACTTTATTCAAACTTATTACGGCAGTACCAAATTTCTATAGTTTTTTTTTATGTACTACTTTTATAAAGTAAAAACAATTTGTTAAAATAAATGAGCTATGGGGGGTGTGGCACTATCTACAAGGTTGGCTGCGTGGCACTATCTACAAGGTTGGCTGCGTGGCACTATCTACAAGGTTGGCTGCGTGGCACTATCTACAAGGTTGGCTGTGTGGCACTATCTACAAGGTTGGCTGCGTGGCACTATCTACAAGGTTGGCTGTGTGGCACTATCTACAAGGTTGGCTGCGTGGCACTATCTACAAGGTTGGCTGTGTGGCACTATCTACAAGGTTGGCTGCGTGGCACTATCTACAAGGGGGGCTGCGTGACACTACCTACAAGGGGGGCTGCGTGGCACTATCTACAAGGGGGGGCTGTGTGGAACTATCTATAAGTGGGTGTTGTGTGGCACTATCTACAAGGGGGGCTGTGTGGCACTGTCTACAAGGGGGGGCTGTGTGGAACTATCTATAAGTGGGTGTTGTGTGGCACTATCTACAAGGGGGGCTGTGTGGCACTGTCTACAAGGGGGGCTCTGTGGCACTGTCTACAATGGGGCTGTGTGGCACTATCTGCAAGGGGGGCTATGTTGGACTATCTACAAGAGGGGTGTGTGGCACTATCTCAAAAGGGGGCTGTGTGTGGCACTATCTACAAGGGGACTGTGTGTGGCACTATCTACAGGGGACACTGTCACAATATTTATATTTGCACTGTGGCACAGTCTATAGGGGCACCTTTACTGTGTCGGATCACAAAGGGGGCACAGAGTTTCTTTTAACAAAATGAGCAGCGAGCTCTAGTTGTTATTGAAACATACGACTTTTTGATCACTTTTTATTCCATTTTTTGGGGGGGAAACAAGGTGACCAAAAAACATCATTTCTTTTTTTTTCCTACAACGTTTATCCGGCGAGTTAAATGACAAGCTATTTTAATAGTTTGGACTTTTACAGACATGCCAATACCAATTATATTTACTTTTTTTGTATTATTTTTGACATTACTTTAGGGGAAAAGATGGGAAAAGGGCTTTTTTTTTAGCTTTTAATATTTTTATTTTTTTTGGTATATTATTAAAAATTGCCCCAAAAAATATTTTTACATAAAAAAAGTGTTCAAAAAAAAGTTGTATCCATATTTGGTATCACTCCATTCGTAATGACTCATATTATACTTTTTTACCACACGGAGAACGACGTAAAAAAAAGAAAGGCGGATTTGTATATTTTTCTATTTCCCCACAAAAATGTTAATATTAGTTTATTAATAAGTTATATGAACCCCAAAATGCTGCCATTGAAAAACATAAGCACATCGTACAGCTATGTTAATGGAAAGATTTTCAAATGATGGCTCCCTGAATGCAGCAACGCAGAGGCGAAAAAGTTTGGCAAAATAGTCTCATTCCTTAAAGGGATTGTCCAGGTTGGGGGCTGCTTTTTATACTGATAACCTATCCACAGGATAGGTCATCAGTATATCATCGTGGGGGTCCAACACCCAGGCACCGCTCCTATGCACTTGCAGCATAGCCGCTATACTGTGGTCGGAGCCTTCCTGCTTCCCTTGTCCCCCGCTGGTCTCCATACACCCGTCCTCCAGCAATTTCTTGTTAATTTTTTACAGAGAAATCTGAAAAGTGAGGATGTGAGGCACAGATAAGATGGGAGTAGAGAACAAGGTCTTATGAAGACCGGTGATTACATACGGGGAGGTATTGGAACATTAGGGCAGAGATTTATGAAGGGGACAAGTTGTGGAGAGGGTCATTTGTGTAATGCATCGGCCACGGCAGGGGAAATGTTTGGCATCCTCTGTGGATTTCAGTAGCCGATCCCGTGTCTCATGTGACAACCACTTTAAAAAAAATAAAAAAAAAGCAAAAAGCTTTTTCTATTTTTAATGTCATTCCCATCATGCCTTGTTCCTGGCTCAAGAAAGCCACTTGACAGTCCCGTTTAGAATATATTTTCTATACAAATTGTAAAATATTGCCCCCTATGAGCAAAAATGGATGGATGGGTGTGGCGAATGCTGAAGTTTTATTCTCAATTAAAGGGATTTTTGAGGATTAGAAAATCTTGGCTGCTTTCTTCCAATAACTGCGCCACACCTGTCCATGGGTTGTGTCTGGTATTGCAGCTCAGCTCCTTTGAAGTGAATAGGACTAAGTTGCAATACCACACACAACCTTTGGACAGCTGTGGTGCTGTTTTTGGAAGAAAGCAGTCAGGTTTTTCTAATCCTGGAAAACCCCTTTAAGAATACATCCATTTAACATTCTTATCATCAAAATAATTCTATAATATCCCAATATGCAATTTATGTCCCAAATCCACATTTCAGCTGCCATCTGTCAGACATATCACTAAGGCCTGCCAGATATTCCCAACAATAGACTGCGGAGATACACACCAGTCCACAGGATGTTCCCATGACTACAAATGTCACTAAGGATTACTAGATATTCTCAATATATCTGCGAAGTGATAGCAACAGACATGTCTGAGTCTCCAAGTGCCGGTCTAGGTCAAGAGTCCTATTTAGCACATCTGAAGTTATTCTAGTAAATTGTGTTACTGATTCATGGAGAGTAAGATATATGACGGGTCTACTCTGCCTCATGTACACCTTTTTTTGGTGCAAATAAATTGTGAATTTTTATTTTTTTACAGGGGAGGGGTATTGAACACTACTATACATCATTATATTGCACTAGGGCTACCGCCCCCTAGTGGCCACAACCATGATCCTCACAAACGTTTGCAGATTTCTGTTGCTTTTATAGCGCCAACATATTCTACAGCACTGTACAGTACAGAGATTGTCATCGCTGACGTCAGTCCCTATTCCCATTGGGGCTCACAATGTAATTTCCCTGTCCCAGACACACATAATGGTTAACTTTATAGGCAACCAATTTACCTATCAAGATGTTTTTGGAGTGCAGGAGAAAACCTGAGAACCTGGAGGAAACCCACAGGAACACGGGGAAAACATATACATTCCGTGCAGATGTTGCCCCTGAATTGGAACCCAGGACCCCAGTGCTGCCAAGCAACACTGATAACCACTTTGCCATTGTATTGCCCCTAGAATATATAGCTTTATTATTTGGACACTGTTGTGGCACTATATGATAGAATTGAGGCACTATTTGGGCACTGTATGGTAGTATTATTTGTGGCACTATTTGGCCACTTTATCGTAGTATAATTTGGACACTGTTGTGGCACTATTTGGGCACTGTATGTTAGTATTGTTTGGACACTCTTGTGGCACTATTTGGGCACCGTATGGTAGTATTATTTGGGCACTGTTGTGCCACTATTTGGGTGCTGTATGATAGCATTATTTAGACTGTGGTGGCGCTATTTGGGCACTGTATGATAGTATTATTTGGGCACTATTGTGCCACTATTTGGGCACTTTATGGTAGTATTATTTGGACACTGTTGTGGCACTATTTTGGCACTGTATGTTACTCTTGTTTGGACACTGTTGTGGCAAAATTTAGGCACTGTATGTTAGTATTGTTTGGACACTGTTGTGGCACTATTTGGGCACTGTATGTTAGTATTGTTTGGACACTGTTGTGGCACTATTTGGGTGCTGTATGATAGCATTATTTAGACACTGTTGTGGCACTATGTGGGCACTGTATGGTAGTTATTTGGGCACAGTTGTGGCA